>NC_058162.1:25211757-25511757 GCF_020080835.1 Cotesia glomerata
CTAAATTTTATAAAAATTCTTTTTAACTTCCCGCTAAGAAAATCGAAGATTTTCAAAAATCGGGAAGTTATTGTTTTCACCCCGTTTTGCAAAAATCGAGTTTTCATCAGATCTCGACGTTTGAAGATCCCAGGAAGCTTCCCTGACTATCCCCGCGAGGTTGTCACGGTGTCTGTATGTGTGTGTGTGTGTAAAAGTATGTGAACCGCTTATAACTTTTGAACGGCTTGACCGATTTCATCGCGGTTGGTGCCATTCGAAAGGACTTGACCAAACTTAGATTTTTAAAACTATTTGGACCGATTCAGATCAATAGATTTTGAGAAATCTTCAAAAAACTGAAAAAAAATTTTTTTTCAAATGTGGTTTTTTTGGAATAACTTTCAAACGGCTTGATGGTTCAATTCCAAAAACTAATCAGCTCTTAACCTCAAAAAACCACGTCGATCGCCACCAGTCCGGTTAAAATCGGTTGATTCGTTCAAGAGATATCGTGAACGAAAGAAAACCGAGAAAAGTGTTTTTTCGGAATAACTCCGAAATTCCTAGCGCGATCAATTCAAAATTTGAGATTCTTTGTGAGGCTTGAAAAATTGCGTCGAATGCTGCCAACCGCGTGAAAAACGGTTTATTCATTTAAAAGTTATTGCGGTTTAAAAATTAAAAAAATAGTGTCTTATCAAATCTCTATCAGACTTTTGAGCTCGAAGAGCTCAAAAGCATAGGAAAGCAATCTCTTTGAGCTCGGAGAGCTCAAAATAACCCATAAATTGTATTTTTAAGCTCGAAGAGCTCAAAAACGTCATTGGTGCAATTTTAAGCGCCTAAGTATGGAATTAGCGGAAAGTTGCAGGGATGGCCTTCAAGGTCAACCGTTTTTCTAATTTTTTAATTTTAAACCAGCACTGAGAGAACAATTTATTCGAATCAAATGAGATTATTTATTTATTTATTTATTAATAATAAATGCCAAGGCACAGGCCAAATGGCAAGGTATGGAATACAATAATTCTTGTGGAACTGAAGATTTACAAAATAATACAATTTATACATGAAATTAACATGTGTAGGTATATAACAAACAAAACTATAAAGTGATATAAGAATGAATTAAGCTTAACAATATTATAAATTTAAAAGTATATTTGGTAATAATTTATGATTAAATTTAATGAGATTTAAATAAGTCCATTTCTTATTTGGAGTAAAAGTTAACTAACATCTTGTAAAAACTAGCTTTTTGCAAAATTACTCAATTATAACAGGCGAGGATAAAGGTATTAAAATTACGATAACTCAAATAGCGACAGTAGCGACACAAACGTCTTATGATTTATTTCAAACGAGATTTGTTAACTATTAACAAATCTTATTTGAATGAAATAAATCGGCGAATTCAATCAAATAAACCAAAACAAAATAGTATTTGGTTGAAAGTAATCCAAATTCAAATCAAACAAATTTTTCTATATTAAATATGTATTTTTAAGTTATTTTTAATAAATCTACGAATTTAAATCAAACAAACTGTTTTCTCAGTGAACTAATTAAAATTTTTTTTCTCTTTTATAAAAAGTAATTTATAAGACAAAAGTTAAAAATTGACTAAGTCATTAATCACAAACGGTGCCAAATTTTATGAATTTAATTAAATCTATAATAAGAAAATACCACTTACAAAATTCAAGTGCCAAAAAGGCGTGTTACTCCAAAAAAAAAACTTCTCTAAAGTATATTTGGCACAATGCCAAAAAATCAAGGTCATAAGGTTATAAATTATCAGTTTTCCAGTAATAAAAATCTTAAGAATAGCACGGAGAAGAATAGTTCGAGATTATAAAGTCAACTTCACTGTTTATGAAGTACAAAAATATTGAAAGGAAGTCAAAATGTTAACCTTACGGTAATAATGTAAATTTTACTGTTCACGCGTGGTTTGGCAGCGAAACGGGTATTTTAACTTCACGAAGTTTTTAAATTCTTTTCTTCTATTTTTAAATGTTTAAACTTGGACGCTTTTCTGCTGCTCTGTTTGCGATTTTTGTTATGTAATTTACATTTTCACATTATTTAAACTTTTTCTCACGAATTCATTGGATGAAAAGGTCATTTTTAAACGTGAAAATTTTACACTATCTTGGTACTTTTTAAAAATTTTTAATAATCATTAATTAAATATTCAAAAAAATGTAAGATTAAGGTTAACAACAAAATGATGAAATCATAGTAGTTAATCCTGACATTTTTAAATAAATAAATCAGCTTCTGGGTTGTACTTACCTCATAACAATGAAGTACCTACCCAGCAGATTTGAAATTGCATGGCTAAGTAGGATTAAGAGGGAGTTATTTAATATTTCACCTACAGATGTTTAATTTATTGTTCTACATTTAAAACCTTGCGCTCGGAGAATTGAAAGTGTATTGTTAATTCGAACTCGTTTTATTTTCCAGAGATTTAGAGCCTTAACAATTGAAATAAGAGTGTATAAATTTGTTCTTGGAATTTAAGAATTATTGCATGCGTGGTTTACTAGAAAATAATATTTAAATACTGGAAAAAAAAATTAGGTGGTCAAAAAAATAATCTTTTCACAATTTTAGTCTTGACTAAATTATTTTTTGAATAGTTTTATTAATTTATTAAATTACTTTTTTTATTATATTGAAAAGGAATACTAAAAGTTAAAAATCAAATCTTTTAATTTATTGGAGATTAAAAATTGCAATAATAAGTCAGTCCGAAGTTTGTGACTTTTAAAATTTTTGGTAATTATTTACAAGTGGGGTCTACTCCATTTTGTCCATAAATAGGTAAAAAATCAACATTTTTTTTTATTCTGTTTGTTTTTACGGCGCATTTGTAATAAAAAATATCGTGAAAGAAAAAAATAAAGATTTCAATAGTTTTTTTGCCTTTAAAAGTTAGAAAAAAATTTGGCTCTCATGTTTTTGGATAAAATTTCTATTTTTGATGTTTTTGATATTTTTTTTTTTTTTTAAATTACATAAAAAATGAACAATTAAAAAAAAATTGAATATCACAATTTTCTTAAAAATTTATAAATTTTTTTGAAAATTTCTTAAAATTGTGATAACGAAATTTTTTTTTAAATTGTTCATTTTTTTATGTATTTTTCAGAAAAAAAAATATATCAATAAAATCTAATAGAAATTTCGTTCAAAAAAATGAAAATTAAAATGGTCCACCCCACTTGTAAATATTTACCAAAATTTTGGATTTTAATTACAATTATCTTGTTAAAAAAAAAAATTAAAATCTTTCAGTTTATATTATTTTCTACAAAAAAAAAAGAAAAAAAGTTAAAAGTGAATAATCTTGAATTTTAAATAATTCGTCATTTAAAATTGCGTAAACTCTACGCGCATGCGTCAGAACTGTTCCAGCGCATGCGCAGATCTAAAATTACGTTCTAAAGATACTAACCATTAATTTTCTTAAAATTTGTAATTATTTATTTTTTAAATTAACTTATTTTCGAGCTAGTAAATATAAAATCCTTAAACTAAATAAAAACAATAGTGAAAAAAAAAAAAATAGTTTTTCACGGCGAAAAATTCTTAAATTACAAAAAACCAATTTTCTTAAAATAAAATTAGATTTTTAATCTGAATGTTTTCTTACAATCACTTATTTAATTAAAAAACAATAATTTAATTTTAATTTTCTAAAAAACAATACTCTAATTATAAAAAAAAATCATTTTATTGTCCCAAATAAATTGCATGCTTCCCGTAAAAATTTTCTCCGTGTCCTCTTTAAAATTCTAAACCAGAATAACCATTTAACTCCCCTAAAAAAAAAAGTACAGAAAGTCTAATAATTTTAAAGGATTACCAGACAGCGCCATGGTGGCTCAAACCTTGAGCAGCTTAAACGGGTACCACGGAGAACTAATGGAAGCCCTGAGGAACGCGACGACCCACCGCGGGATGTCAGGAACTCCCTCAGGTTCCGGGAACCTGATGGACGACGAGATGATCCGTAAGTCGCTGGCAGAGTGTGGTTACCCGGACGGATATCGAAAGGCGACCGCGGACTCAGGGCAGGACAACATCGACAATCAGGACGATGACGACGAGGAGGATGTTCCTCCCACCTGCGGCCCCATCAGGATCCGCACCCTCGAGGACATAATCCGGCAATTAGAGGTCCACTCCGCACGGCACATGAGTCCGAACGGATCCGAGGACATGCGGATTTCCGAAAACGAGGGGGACCGGCACTACCGGATAGACTCTTCTGTCTGTAGCGAGTCCTCCCAGGGGTAAGTTACACCCTCGATGCTTCCAATATTTCGAGGAAGTAATGGTAATAATGCTGTTACTTTTATTACTATTTTTATTTATTAGCCGCCTGGCTTTTTTACATTATTAATTATTGGTTTTAATAATTTATTATTGGTTTTAAGTATATTAATAATTTATTTGTACGCTTCTTAGACCGTGAGGATTAATTTTAACTACATAAAAAAATATTCCATCATCTTTTTTTAATATTCTTAATCATCAACCTCTATCAATATCATTATCTATGGCTTTATGCGTCCCTCCCTTTTCGGTCTAGCATTACATACTAATTTTTTATTTTCATTATCGTACAATCTTATTATTATTTTTTTAACTACCTTTATTTTTTAAGTAAAAATTTGTTCGACAGTTTTTAATTAATAAATGGAAACTCAATTATTGTGAGAATAAATTTTATTCTGTAGATAAAAACAGGAAATATTAGAAATTACGCCCATTATTCAAACCTTGGACTAACGAGAAGCGTATTAAATAAATAACCGAAAAGATCCGTGTTCGAGACCCGACTAAGAATATACTGTAAAAAATTTTTTTGATGTGACAATCTGGCCTGATATTTCATGTATGATAAATATGAGTATAAAAAATTAATTATTAAATATTTTAATATATTTTCTAAAAGTCAAAAAAATTATTTTTATATTAGAATTTTATATTTTAGATTAAAGTTTCTTATGGGAGACAATTAAGCGATTAATTGCAACCTTGCAGTCACTATGTGACTGCATTGACTTGTGACCTATAAATAAATAAAATTTTGCTTTATTAAATAATGACTTTTGGTAAATTGCACTGCACTTTTTTAAATATTGACGTTTTTAAAGATATAAGCTCATCCCGATGTTACACTCATCAAGAGCTGTCATTTGAGTACCCACATGCATTTTTGATATATTTTTCATATATACATATTATAACGTTAAAATCTGGGGATTTAAGGGGTTGGTGGGTGGTCTCTTTGAACTAAACTACAAACGATATCTTTAATAGGAAACCTAGAGATTTAACCCCAAACGTTATACTTCCGACTCTCATACTCCCGCGAACTGCCTCATCTATAACCGTAAGGACGCCAGATAATTTTATTTGCGAGAAATTACCAAAACTCAAAGAACTGTAACAATAAGGCTGGGAGCTGCAGCAGAGAAGGCGGGTATACTCGGTGTCGCTCAGTGTGTGGATTGTGGAGAGAGGGGGTGATCCGGTTGCACGTTGGGGAAACGTGTGTAAATCAAGACGCTGATGTTTCGGATTGATAGCTGATTTATTAACAAAGTCCCAAAAAACTTAACAAAACTTTAACTATAAGGGTTACAACAAAACAGATACAGGAACTTAATTACCGGAAACTCGAATAAATATAACCGTACAGAACTCAATATAACTTTTAGCTAGAAATACAAAAATTAAATAATTCTAATTACATTTGATTCTTACTGGAGCGATAACCCAATTAAAGTATAAATATCTAAAATGACCTGGGGCTTCAAAACATACCCTTCACAAAATCCTTAACTCTCTTAACCGTACAAAATAAAAACTCATAAAATATACCTTAAACTAAGCATCCTTCTTACTTTACTCAAAGAAAAGGAATAAATTTAAAACGTACCGCAACAAACGTTTTACAAGAGGACTATTCCCCAGAATACGAAATTAACTCGACAGAAATAACATAAATTAAATAATACCTTCTTTCCTTTTCCCGAGCCAGGATCGTCCATGGTGGCTACCTCTCCTGGAGCCGGTATAAGTAGGGAAACGTAAAAGGATTTTACAAGAGGTTCTAACCCTCAAAATTAACACTGACCAAAGGCTTCCGCAGGCACAATGGTCCGATCACACCTGTGGCCTGCCAAAATTAACGTGGACCAGCGGTACTCTCGGCGAGGTTGGTCAAGTCTCGTCAGAAATACCAAAACCACCACAAGGGCAAAATTACTAAAACCGATTCCTACTCACACCTGACTCCTCCCATGTTGGAGCGCCAGCATTACAGCTGGACTTCCGTAGTCCACCAGGAGTCTCAAAAGGGCTAGTTACCTAGCATCCACGAGGCCGGGTGACTTATTGTCCCGCTCCACGGCAACGTAGACTCGTCCACAAGCTCGAGACGCCAACTAATAACTTTGCTCTTTACTTTACCTTACTCACACAAAACTCAATCACTTTCCTCGTTATTACTCTTAAATCTGTAGCTATAACCCAAACGACTCGAAGCTAATTAAATAATTAATTAAATAAACAAAAAAAAAAGAGAGAATCTGTAGCATAATCGTCTCTGAAGACGAATAAAAATTTATCGGGAACGCGTCCATCCTGGACGAAGACTGAATAATTTTTCTGTAGCGTCTAACCTGGACAACGGTTGAAGACCGACTATCTGGAACACGTCCGTCTCGGACGGCGGTCGAACTCGAACTCTCTTGATCGATGATCACTCCTCTATCTTACTGTAACTAATTCGCGAACTAATTCCCCAAATCCTGCATTACCGCGAGGCTTGATATCGCGGCCTCCTACTTTACCTAACCCTGTAACTAACTATCCACAATTACCATAAATCAATAAAAAAAATTTTAAATCGTTCTATTTACAGTATCTTGGGTTATCGCTGTACAATATTTTTGAGCTTTTGAGCTAGTGCTCGATGTGACGCTCAGTTGTCACAGACCCCATGTGAAAAATAACGTCACAACCCCTTTCCCCCCGGGGGAGGTCTGAGTCTACCGGGTCTGCATTCTGCTTCCTCTGATCTTGAACTCTGCTTACTGGAACCTCTTCTTGAGCTGCTTCTGATGTTGAACCACTTCTCAAGCAACTGGAACTTTACTCCACCTCGGACTGGCTTAGCGTTAATGGCTGGGGACTTGCACGTTCTTTTGACTTGAACTTGCAAAAACTTTTTGCAGTTTTTGAACTGCCTGTAGCTGTCGTCTTACGACTCGTGGAGCTTGACTCCTAGACCCAATGGCCTACGGTAACGTAATCGCCGGAGCGAATACAACGGTACTGTAGCTTGAGGGACTTACATGGCAAGTCTTAGTCTCTTGGAGGAGATTTCTCTGCCTCAGACCTCCTGGGTGCTTTTCTTAACTGTTCCCAGGGAACATTGCCCCCATATTCCTTCTTATACGGGCCCATGGCTCGCCATTTAGGGCCGCATGCTGGACACGTCCGTGCGGTCTCGTTGGCCCGACCGCACATCTGGCAAAAGATGTGCCTTGGCTCTGGACAAGAGCTAAATGGATGGCCTTCTCGTCTGCAATTCCAGCATTTTCTCGGCTTCCCCATCCATTGGAAGTCTGTACTCTGTTGCTGTTGGGCTAATCTACTTTCTGGAACTCGTCGATCTTGGAAACGTCTTGGAATCTGGTTTTCCAGGATCACTGGGGACTCGCATGATGGATCACGAGCCCTCTTCAGTCTTTCTTGAGCTGAGTACGGTCTGGGACTTGACCGGTATTCGGATGAGGAGTAGGTGTTAAACCTCTCCTTAGTTGGTGGAACTGGTGGGGTCATCGGGTTCTGGAGCTCTTGCTCACTCCGGATCAGGCCGAATCGACTTCCTGGATACTCTGGTCTCTTGGGGAGAGTTGGTTTCTCACTCGATGGTAACGGGTCCTTTGAGTGTTTAGGGATCGTACCTCGGCTCTCACCCTTAGACTGCTTTTCCTGGAACTTCGTAGATTCTGGAGCGTTCTTGTTTTGTACGTTGTTTAACGTTCCTTGAGCGTTATTTTTGTTCTGCAGGACATTCTCTTTGTCGTGAACTTTTCCTAGAGCTGTGGTCACCTGTCGTAGAGCCTCCTCTACAACCTCCATGGCTACCTGGACTCCTTCATCTCTTGGATCGGTTTGCGTTCCGATCTCCGCTGTAACGGGCGTGGTTTTTACCCTAGTCTTCGGTAGGTCCGTTTGGACACTGGTCGTTACCGTGGTCGACGTGGTTTGTTGTTCTGCGTCGACAGTAGGTACGGTGCGTAGGTTTTCGATTGATCGCCGTACCTTATAACCACTCAGAATCTGTAGCGGGCACGAATCATCTAGGCGGTGGCTCATGCGGACAGCCATCTTAGCCAAAGCTGTCACCAACTCTGGCTCGGTCTCTTTGAGCCAACGTAGTGTCTCAAGATGCGGGAGTAGCGGTTTCCAGAACCCCTCGGGGCTCTCCCAGAGTGTAGCTCGTTGATTGGAACCTGCTTGTCTGGAACTTTCGCCGCGCGTAGTGCTTGCTCTGGACGGCATTTCTTCGTCCTGTTGTTCGGACTCGGCTGTAACGGACATGGCGTCGTCCATTGGGAGTTCCGGAGCCTCGGTCGCGGCCGACTCATCGTCGTCATCCTGGGACAGATCGATGAAGAGGATCTCCTCAAGATCCTGAATCTCTTTTGAAAGATTAGAATCTGCCATGCTGGACAATGAACCTTGGGAGAAAATAAATTGTTTCTTCCACACCATATCTCCAGCTTGATATTCTCGGTCTTGATGTCGAAGATTGTAATAATGAGCTTGCTTCTGGAATGCTGAATCTAGAGCGTGTACTATACTTCCCCTCAAAGAATCCAGCTGTCTCATTCGTTCAGTCCACTCTTGGGGTGGTCGCTGAACGACGTCTGGATCACCTTCGAGGTCTCTTCTTAGTGTAACTGTAGCTTCTGGCTCTCTACCCATGTTTAGGAAGGCAGGGGTCGCCTCTTACTGTAACTCGTATTTGTCGACCCCGTGAATGCAAACGAGGGGCACATTGAGTGTCGCGGTAATGGAGGTGGTCTGTAGATGTTGGATCGTTGTATAATACGTTCTTGGCGGAACGCGCGCTCTTCTAAGTCCTCCATTGAAGTACACGACTCCAAGGGCAATATTAACTGGAACGAGGCTAACATATTCCGATGGGCGTATTTGATTCTTTCAATTTCTGGCCATGGGGGGTCAGTTCTTTCAAACAAGCCATTCATACAAGCCAAATAGTGGCTGATCGACTCATCTTTGGCCTGAGTGCGGTTGGAAATTTCCTCCCTCAAGGAAATTTGATAGTCTGGATCGGCAAATCTGCAACGTAGTGCCTTAACTGTATCTGTCCACGATCTAAGATTTCGTGAGTGGCCGCGGTACCAAGTTAGGGCCGCGCCCTGGAACGTAAATGGAAGGACTTTACGCAAGCCTGTTCCATCAGCGGGGGCGAGTTCTAGAGCTTCATCCATCCTCATGATGTAGGTCTCTACATCTTCTTCGGGTGTTCCTCCAAAGCTCACGTGCCATTTATGTAGCACGTTCATTAAATTTGAGACACTGGGTCTCGCCGGGACTCTGCTATCATGATCTGAACTGCTTACGTCCTCTGGAACCTCGTAATCTCTGGGGCTCGGGCGAACTTTGTGTCGCCGAGATTCGTCTCTAGATCTTGGTCGTCGTACTGTAACGTGGTCGGTCGGTAAATGCCTGTAATCTGATCTACTGTAGCGGTTAGATTTCGGTATTGTTCCCGAGTTCGCGGGTGGGGGAAGACCACGTCCTCGACCTCGTCCTGGGGTAGCGGTATTCGGGTTGAATCCGCCCGATGCTGTAGCTACATTCTCTTGTATACGTACCCCTACCGGTGGTGGGTTACGATAGCGTAATATAAAATCTTCTGTATCGTCAAATAATTTGGGATTAAACTCAGCGTCCGTTGACTGACCTTCGTCGTTAGACATTTTTTTTTTTTTTTTTTTTTTTTTTTTAAGAAAGGCAACTGTAACTCGATAGGCTAACTAGGGCTTTAGAAGGATTTTAAGTAGAGAATAATAGAATAGATTACTAGAGCGGTAGGTCTAAACTTACCAATCAGGTGTCGTAAATTAATTCTGTAGCTTCACTTCACTGATTCTAATTTCACTTAATACTGTAGCTTAATTTGTTGTTCTGTAATTTTATGTACGTAATTTCTTAACAATGTTAATAATTAACAAGGTAAGATAGACTGTAGCTTTTCGATAACTTAAGTAGTAATTAACTGCGTAGTTTATTTCTTTGAATAATTGAAACAAGTTCAATTAAACAAGTAACTGTACTGTAAGATTTTCCAATTTTATTGCAAAATAACTGTAGCGTCTATAATCAACTGAATTTGTTTAATTAAACAATTTGGAAATACTGTAACTGGGATATGTAACGTAGTTTAACTTTTCAATAAAGCACAAAGGACTTGAAAATGGCTGATACTTGCAGATACGTCTGAAGTTCACAAATTTTTCACGAGAGAATGATCGGTGATCGACGGTTATCCGAGGATGTCGCTGTCTCCCGAAATTCTTCTTCGTCGTTGTTTCTAATTGGTAATCGAATTTTCTTCGAGCGTCTTAGCCAATCAGAACGCTTAGAAGGCCCACTATCCCCTTTCGGGTTACCCTCTCCCGTGCGTAACTCGGTAGTGTTGTCTCTCCCCACTCTCGGGTGCGTTGGAAGATTTTGGACGCTCGAGTGGCGCTCTCGTGGCGCGTGCTACCAAGCACATGGACTCTTGTCTGTAGGTGAGAAAGAGAGGTGCGGTGGTGTTTGCCGCCTCTAAGTGGTTGTTTTGCCTAGCAACACTATAGCGTTTTAATACAAAAATCCCTTTGTTCTGCGTAATACTGTAGCCGACTATTTGTCACTTCTTGAGCGGATTATATCCACGCTGTAACAATGGATTTCTAAGAACCGTAACCAAGTAATAAAATTTCATTTACTTAAGTTAGGAATATGATGCATTCCTATAACTTTCTTTTTCTGTAGCCCGCACGTGTGCGAATGTTTAGAAATTCCAATGCTCAATATAAATATAATTTTTAGAGATGAAGCACATATATATATAAAAAAAAGGTATGAGTAAATGTAACATTTTGACTGTAACAAAGAAATTCTTTCTTTAGCTTTTTCTGTAATCCTACGAATTTTTACTTGAGCTAAACAAAAGAAATACCATCAGTATTTCCGGGAATAAATACTTAAATTAATAATTTTATATTTTAGATTTTAGATTCTCAGAATTTTTACTTGAACAAAAGAAAAATAATCTAAGGTGCTTCCTGAGAATAAATAACTGCAATAACTATTTTTCCTAAATTCTTTAAATTTTTAACTCAAGCGAAAAGCATAATACCCAAAAATAATACCTTAATAAATAATTCCACAAAACCTAATCCAGCTATGCAATCATGCGTAGTTGTTTGATTTACACATCGTTTTTCTCGATACAGGTGTTCGATCGGTGCGGACTCCCGCGCTTTTCAGGCCTCGATGTTGGGCGCCATTTTATAACGTTAAAATCTGGGGATTTAAGGGGTTGGTGGGTGGTCTCTTTGAACTAAACTACAAACGATATCTTTAATAGGAAACCTAGAGATTTAACCCCAAACGTTATACTTCCGACTCTCATACTCCCGCGAACTGCCTCATCTATAACCGTAAGGACGCCAGATAATTTTATTTGCGAGAAATTACCAAAACTCAAAGAACTGTAACAATAAGGCTGAGAGCTGCAGCAGAGAAGGCGGGTATACTCGGTGTCGCTCAGTGTGTGGATTGTGGAGAGAGGGGGTGATCCGGTTGCACGTTGGGGAAACGTGTGTAAATCAAGACGCTGATGTTTCGGATTGATAGCTGATTTATTAACAAAGTCCCAAAAAAACTTAACAAAACTTTAACTATAAGGGTTACAACAAAACAGATACAGGAACTTAATTACCGGAAACTCGAATAAATATAACCGTACAGAACTCAATATAACTTTTAGCTAGAAATACAAAAATTAAATAATTCTAATTACATTTGATTCTTACTGGAGCGATAACCCAATTAAAGTATAAATATCTAAAATGACCTGGGGCTTCAAAACATACCCTTCACAAAATCCTTAACTCTCTTAACCGTACAAAATAAAAACTCATAAAATATACCTTAAACTAAGCATCCTTCTTACTTTACTCAAAGAAAAGGAATAAATTTAAAACGTACCGCAACAAACGTTTTACAAGAGGACTATTCCCCAGAATACGAAATTAACTCGACAGAAATAACATAAATTAAATAATACCTTCTTTCCTTTTCCCGAGCCAGGATCGTCCATGGTGGCTACCTCTCCTGGAGCCGGTATAAGTAGGGAAACGTAAAAGGATTTTACAAGAGGTTCTAACCCTCAAAATTAACACTGACCAAAGGCTTCCGCAGGCACAATGGTCCGATCACACCTGTGGCCTGCCAAAATTAACGTGGACCAGCGGTACTCTCGGCGAGGTTGGTCAAGTCTCGTCAGAAATACCAAAACCACCACAAGGGCAAAATTACTAAAACCGATTCCTACTCACACCTGACTCCTCCCATGTTGGAGCGCCAGCATTACAGCTGGACTTCCGTAGTCCACCAGGAGTCTCAAAAGGGCTAGTTACCTAGCATCCACGAGGCCGGGTGACTTATTGTCCCGCTCCACGGCAACGTAGACTCGTCCACAAGCTCGAGACGCCAACTAATAACTTTGCTCTTTACTTTACCTTACTCACACAAAACTCAATCACTTTCCTCGTTATTACTCTTAAATCTGTAGCTATAACCCAAACGACTCGAAGCTAATTAAATAATTAATTAAATAAACAAAAAAAAAAGAGAGAATCTGTAGCATAATCGTCTCTGAAGACGAATAAAAATTTATCGGGAACGCGTCCATCCTGGACGAAGACTGAATAATTTTTCTGTAGCGTCTAACCTGGACAACGGTTGAAGACCGACTATCTGGAACACGTCCGTCTCGGACGGCGGTCGAACTCGAACTCTCTTGATCGATGATCACTCCTCTATCTTACTGTAACTAATTCGCGAACTAATTCCCCAAATCCTGCATTACCGCGAGGCTTGATATCGCGGCCTCCTACTTTACCTAACCCTGTAACTAACTATCCACAATTACCATAAATCAATAAAAAAAATTTTAAATCGTTCTATTTACAGTATCTTGGGTTATCGCTGTACAATATTTTTGAGCTTTTGAGCTAGTGCTCGATGTGACGCTCAGTTGTCACAGACCCCATGTGAAAAATAACGTCACAATATATATAATATATATAAATTTATGAAAAGTTGATGTGGGTACTCAAATGAAAAGTCTTGATGAGTATAACATCAGGATGAGCTAATATCTTAAAAAATGTCAATAGTTGACAAAATACACTGTCATTTATTAATTTTTGATATTTTTTAAGATATAAACTCATTTCGATGTTACACTCATCGGGACCTTTCATTTAAGTACCCACATGCATTTTTGATATATTTTTCATATATACATATATATAATATATATAAATATATGAAAAATTGATGTGGGTGCTCAAATGAAAGGTCTTGATGAGTGCAACATCGAGATGAGCTTATATCTTTAAAAATGTCAATAGTTGACAAAATACAATGTCATTTTTTAATTATTGACATTTTTTAAGATATAAACTCATTCCGATGGTACACTCATCGAGACTTTTCATTTGAATACCCACATGGCATTTTTATATATTTTATATATATGGTATTTGTGAAATATATAAATATATAAAATATATGAAAAATTGATGTGGGTACTCAAATGAAAGATCTTGATGAGTGCAACAACGGGATTAACTTATATCTTTAAAAATGATATTAGTTGTCAAGATACAAAGTCATTTTTTAATTATTGACATTTCTTAAGATATACACAAAATTTCGCTTATTCTTTTAATAATATAGTTTAGCCCTCTATCAAAGTTTTTCAAAACTATTTGATCAAAAATTTATGCATTGACACATCAAGTCACATCAGGAAATTTTTTATAGTATAGTGAAAAAAAAAACGTCCAGCTCAAATTGATATCGTAAAAAACAGTCATTTAGTCGGCAATCAAAAGTGAATTACAAATAAAAAAGAAACTTGTTTTTTTTTAAACGGTTGTAACTTTTAACCGCAGGGCTACCAAATTTTTTATAGCTTAATTAAACCTTACACTACCGGATTTACGAGAAAAAACCTATAATCCTCAGGGCTACTATTTACTACTAGGGATTTAACTTCTGATAGTTATTTCGGGGAAAAAATCAGTGAATTTCTACACCATCAAATTTTGTTTGTTGTTTTTTTTAGTAGAGGATTTATATTTATATTCATTTTTTTTATCGTACATATTTGTCCGCGCTTTCCTGATTTGTCATGTCTAATTGAAATCTAATTTTTACTGAGTCTCTTTTTATCAATTTTTATTTTTCCCCGTAAAAACTCTAAACTTTTAAGAGTCTAGATCTTTTTTTATTACAAAACGTAAATTTATAAAATTTCAACTCTCTTAAAAATAAATTTAATCCAGTAGAATATTCAATAAATAAAAAAAAAATTTTTTATATAAATATCCTTTAAAATCGAAAATTTTACCCAAAAATTTAAGTAAAATAACAATTTATTCCGTTAATTATCCTAAATTTATAATTATCTACCCTAAATTAATTATATCAGACATGATAAATCATAAAAATCTATAAATTAAACTTGCAACGCGTACTTTCCCTTCGGGCGAGCCGAATGTTTTTAGAACGTGCCGTATTAAACTTCCCGCGCTCCAAAGATCGCTCCTCGTTGCGTAAAAACCTCTTTTCCACACTCTTCCTCGTTAAACCCATTTTCTTTCATTTTTCTAGTAATTTAATTTGAATAAATAAAAACGATAATGAAAATGAAGTAATTACGTATGTACACGGAAAGAAAAGAATAGAACTTATTCCTATGTAGAATGGTAACGATTACCATGTTACATAGTAACGGAAATTTTTGTGAGAACCCTGTGTAAATTTGCTAATAAAAATCTTTGAAATTGTGATAACAATATGAACAATTACTCATTCGATGCGGAATTGAATTCTGAAAATAATGTTGTTGTTTTTTTAATTTTTCGATGAAAATTTCAATTTGTTATTAACAAAAAAAAAATAAGCAAAATAAAAAATCTCAGTTTTTCGTAAATAACTCAATAAATATTGGTGATATCAAAAATCGGTAAAAAGATCCTTAAAGAGGAGGAAATTTTTGAAAAAAAGTCTTGACTCTCAGAACTCTAGCTGGAAAAAATAATTAAAAAAAAAATAAATGAATAAAAAAAAATTATAAAAAAATAATAAAAACATTATTTTCAGAATTTAATTCCGCATCGAATGAGTGATTGTTCATATTTTTATCAGAATTTCTAAAATTTTTATTAGCAAATTTACAAAGGGTTCTCACAAAAATTTTCGTTACTATGTAACATCACTGTAAATCCAAGTATTTTAACAAAACACACGTAAAGTGTTTCGTTCCTATCTTGAAGGATTGTAGTTACTTTTAAAGCACTTCCACGTGTTTTAATTTCCTATATTAAATGCCCATTTATAGTCACTTTTAAAACACTTGGATTTACAGTGCATGGTAATCGTTACCATTCTACATAGGAATAAGTTCTATTATTTTCTCTCAGTGTAAAAAAGAGTGTCCAAAACAAATGTTAGACTGACATGTGTCCTCCTGCGTAGAAGCAGAAGGTGCAGCCGCGGTCGCGAGGATGATCGATTCGTCTACGGTCGATATCGTCAGCCGTCGTCGCGAAGCCCGTACGGCACTCACCAGCATTCGCACCAGCATTCCCACCAAATGCACGAGGAGGAGGGAATCTATGAAACAGCCGATCCTGACAGAGGCTCAAACACTAGGGGCGAAACGCCCGATAGCGAAAGGTATCCGCGTTAATTACCATCAAATGCGCACCAAAACTACCCGTAGTCAAAAAAATCTCCATTATTTAACAAAGTCAAACCCTAACGACGAGCTTTTGCGGCCTTAAGGTCACAAACGCTCGTAATTTAGCCTTTTTGTATCATTTAAATATGATTTAAACAGATTAAGTATAGATAAAAAAGACTTCGTGACCGCGGTTTCCGCCGACATGCTCCTAAAAATCTCTGTCCAGTCTCTTGCATGCTGCACTAGTGTCCGTACCATAGATCCTATCGGGCTCGCATAGTCTTGTTATTTTCTAGTGATGCATTTATTCAAGCTCAACAACAATTAGCCCGGTGGACGAGTGAGGATCGGCTCCAACATCGGGCGCCACAACAGCCGCCACCGTCTCCGCCACCATCGACAGCTGTTCATCTTCGTCAAGTTCATCTTCATCAGCCGCAACAACTATTGGGTTCCCAGCCAACTTCAAAAGATCAACTGCCGATACGAGATCGGGGATATTATCCACCACCGTCATCACTGGCGCCCAAAGATCTAAATGGACTACAAGATGTTGATGGACAAGGCAAAAATAGCCGGGTTATAATTAACGGCGAAGCCATAAATGCTCAATCCCACCAACAAATAATGATTAATAATAATAAAAGTAAATTATTGGTTAAAAAATGTCCCGATGTATGTACCGGAGTCGATGTGAATCAATTGCCTAATATTAATAATACTAATACTGATACTGATACTATTAAAAAAAATATAAATAAAAATAAAAAAAGTAAATGCCCACTAGACGATAATGATGATGATGGTGATGATGATGATGATGATGATGGTAGAATAGATTGTAACATAATAAATAACGATGATAATATCCCTAATGAATTAATTACCAACACTAGTGATAACGAAAATACTGCCCTACTACCCCCTACGCATTTTCCTGAGTACAAGCATTGATATAAATAAATAAATAAATAAATAAATAAATAAATAAATTTATTTAAAATTAATAATAATAATAATTTAAAATGTTATTATTATTATTATTTAATAATCGATGACAGATAGTGTCCAAGACGAGAATCGAATGACTAAATTTAATAATAATTGTTTATTTGTTGGTTTTATTTTATTGATAATGATAATGATAATTATTAATGATAATTTATAATGATAATTATAATGATAATGATAATGGTATATTTAACAACAGATTTAATAAATTATTATTAAATGATTTAAAAAATTGAAAAATGAAAAAAAAAATAATAAAACATTACCTTAGTGGTGTGATTTAATCTCGAACTCGCATTTTATACTGAATAGTGTAAATAACGATTTAACAAAACAAAAATACGATTGCGACAACTGGTATTTAAATTATTATAAATTAAATTATCTATATGGAATGTTTATTAATAAACATTAGTAAAACGATTGACTCATAATTTTGTGGTTTTGATTATTTTTCCTTTACCTTGTATCTTAAGAAATTTTTTTTTATAAATATAAGGTAAAAGCTCTAATTATTGACAGGGGTCTAAATATTGACACTCTAAATTTTTAATTTTCCGCTAAGAAAATCTCAGATTTTCAAAAATCGAGAAGTTATTGGTTTTACCCCGTTTTACAAAAATCGAGTTTTCATCAGATCTCGACGTTTGAGGGTCACAGAAAGCTTCCCTCACTATTCCCGTGAGGGTGTCACTATGTCTGTATGTATGTATATATATATATGTGTGTGTGTGTGTGTAAGTATGTAAACCTCTCATAACTATTGAATGGCTCCACCGATTCGATCGCGGTTGTCGCCATTCGAAAGAGCTTGTCCAAACTTAGATTTTGGATACAATTTGGATCGATTCGGGCCGATAGATTTCGAAAAATCTAAAAAAAACTTAAAAAAAAAATTTTTTCAAAAGTGGTTTTTTTGGAATAACTTTCGAACGGCTTTATCGATCAACTCCAAAAACTAATCAGCTCTTAACTTTAAAAAACCACGTCGATCACCACTAATCCGGTCAAAATCGATTAATTCGTTCGAAAGATATCGTGCAAGAAAGAAAACCCAAAAAAGTGTTTTTTCGAAATTACTCCGAAATTTCTAGTTTGATCAATATAAACTTAAAAATTTTTCATAAGGCTTAAAAAACTACGTCGAATGCCGCCAACCGCGTGAAAATCGGTTCATTCATTCAAAAGTTATTGCGGTTTGAAAACTCAAAAAATAGTGTTTTATCAACCTTCTATCAAACTTTTAAGCTTGAAAAGCTCAAAAGCATAGAAAAGTTATCTTTTTGAGCTCGAAGAGCTTAAAACAACATATAAATTGTATTTTTGAGCTCGAAGAAGTTGCAGGGATGGCCTTCAGGGTCAACCGTTTTCCTAATTTTTTTTAAATATATTTATTCATCTGTAAGAAGAATAACTAATATGAATTTTTATTGAATTCTGATTAATTAAAAAATTGAAAAAAATTAATGAAAGTTGAAAATATTAAATATTAATTATTAAAAAAAAATAAAGAGCACCAGTTCATCAAACCAGCTTTCGAACGTTTATGTTCTTAACAACTTTGATTAGAAAAGCATTTTTTTTTAATGCCGAGTTTAAATTCATTTCTTCATCTAATAATATCATCTTTTTTTTTTTTTTAATTAACAATATATGAAAAATTTATAAAATTAAATAATCGAAATTAATTGTATGCTTTATAATATTTAAATAATGGGTGTCAATAACTAGTTCATAATTTTTAAGTTGAATCTCATATTGACAGCTATTCGACAGCGCTATCACGCCTTTTTTGACTTTAATCTAAAAAATTAACTGTAAGAGTTTGAACTTTTCTGATTCAATAAATTATTTTTAATTAAATTTTTATATTTTTAAAAGTAATTAATCATTTATGGAAATTATTATTAATAAACTTTAATAAAATTGATTACTTAATAAGGTAAAATCCCTAATTATTGACAGGGGTCTAAATATTGACACCCTAAATTGTTTTTAAATATATTCAATCATCTATAATAAGAATAACTTTCATATAAATTTTTATTAAATTCTAATTAATTAAAAAATTGAAAAAAATTATTGTCAATTCAAAATATTAAATATTAATTATTAAAAATAAATAAGGAGTACCAGTTCATCAAACCAGCTTACGAACGTTTATTTTCTTAACAACTTTGATTAGAAAAGCATTTTTTTTAAATGCTGAGTTTAAATTAATTTCTTCATCTAATAATATCTTTTTTTTTTTTTTTTAATTAACAATATATGAAAAATTTATAAAATTGAATAATCGAAATTAATTGTATGCTTTATAATATTTAAATAATGGGTGTCAATAACTAGTTGATAATTTTTAAGTTGAATCTCATATTGACAGCCATTCGACAACGCTATCACGCCTTTTTTTGACTTTAATCTAAAAAATTAACTGTTAGAGTTTGAACTCTTCTGATTCAATAAATTATTTTAAAATAAATTTTTATATTTTTAAAAGTAATTAATCATTTATGGAAATTATTATTAATAAACTTTAATAAAATTGATTATTTAATAATAAGTTTGGATAAATAAGAATAAGCAGATGATTATAGGCATGCTTAGTATAGGTTTCAATAATTGGGGTGAAGGTATGTCAATAATTAGATCAATAAGTTTTTTAACCTTCCAATAATTGGTGTATCCGGATAATCTATTTAATTATTTAAAATTAATTAGTAAATATCATTGATTATCATTTTAAAAAATTTTATTAGTAAAAACATTACTTGATACATTACCACAAACAAAATTCGATATTTATATTTGATTGCTCAAAAAAATCAAATCATAACTTTGTCTCTTATAGTTCCAATAATTGGGGCTTTTACTTTAGATAATATTTATGAGCTGATACGATTGTTATACTTTATTATAGTTTTAATTTATAAATTACGCACGAGGTTGATTCTAATGTTAAATTAAATCCGGCGGACTTTAATTTATTAATTGTCGTCAGTTATTAATAAAAGATTATTTGGTTAATAGGTGTAATAAAATTATGTCCGGTAGAAATTAGAAATTAATTATATTGGTTAATATTTATTGTAAGATTTTCCGGTAAGTTGCCTGCGTAGTAGTCAAAAGGTTCTCAACTAAGTAGAGTTAAGCTCAATTCAAGAGTATAAATTATCGAAATTAATTTATTAATTCTAAATTGTTTTATCGTGAATAAATAATTTTATTTAATTTCCTGATTTTCGACAATTTTTAATTTATTAATTTATTTAATAAAGAGCCTTGTTATTATAACTCAATTACTTCAAAAAAAAAAAGTTTTTATTCATTTTAGAATGATAACATACTTTAGCCTCATAATATAACATTACCTACACTAATAATGATCTTCTAGATGTACCAAATATTTAAACCCTAGACAGAAACAGTAGACATTAATCTGTGCAGCAGTAAACATGCTTGAACAGAAAATACACTTACAATTTTTTAATTACATTGGAATAATCCTGGCAACATTGTTGCTTTTTTATTTATACTGTCGCTACAAACTAAGCTACTGGAAAAAACGCGGAGTGTCTCAATTTCGCCAGACAAACCTAATTTTCGGCGATTACAAAAATGGAATACTGTTCCGCACTGCGCCTGGCTACCATTTGGCGGAACTGTACCATGAGGTGCCGGAAAATGTTCCATATATCGGATTCTATATTTTCCACAAGCCCTGCCTTTTGTTGAAGGATCCAAAAATAATAAAGCAAATCCTGTTCCGTGATTCTGAAAATTTCAACGATCGATACTTCGCAGGATCGCCGCAGAAAGACAGCTTTGGGATGAAAAATTTGTTCGGATTAAAGAATCCTACGTGGAAATACGTGTGGAGCAAAACTGTTCCATCATTCGGCCGGAAGAACGTGAGGCAGATGGTTCCGTTGATGATGGAAACTGGGGAACCTATGATGGAATTCCTGAGGAACGAACCTGCCGATAATCGGGGAGTAAAAATTATTGACGCTCAGGATTTGAATTACAAATATGGAGCGGATCTTATAGGCAATATTGCACTTGGAGTTAAGACTGATTCTTTTAAGTATCCAGATTCTGACTACACCAAATTCCGTAAGTAAATTTGATTAAGTTACACGGAAAAAAGTAAACTAAAATTCACGCGGATTCTGGTTAATTTTTATAGTTTCAAATTGTACAGCAGACATCGGGGTGGCGTAAATGTAAATAATACAAAACTTAATGTAAAAAGTATAAAAGCCATAATTTAATATCGAAAATGTGATTAGTAGCTGTCACTATACTAAATAACGACTCTCTCATCTTAAAAAATTACAGTTTCAAACAGTAAAAATTACCGTTTCAATATATAGTCTATACTATGAGAAGAAGGGGAAGGTCTCACACTCGGAGAATTTAACATTTCAAACAGTAAAAATTCTACTCTCAAAATATATATTTTACCAGTCCAAGCAAATCAATAATTATAGCTTGATTTTTAGCGTTGCGTTTAAAATTTACCATTTTACTCTGTAAATTTTGACGTTGCTTGTATAGAAATTTAGTAACTGTAGTTTATATTTTTTACATATTAAAAGATCATTTTTAAGGTACGAAATGATAAATATTAAAGTCAAAATTCTTAATTATTATACTTTAACATTTCCGACATTTACATAGCGAATATTACTGTTTGAAATAGTATTTTCTTCTATATAAATAATAAATTGTAGCATTTGAATGATAAATATTATGAAATTATTGTTAAAATCACAATTTTACTGTTTGAAATGGTAATTTTCTCCAGTTGATTATTACTTATTACAAATCAACTATTATTTATTACAGTTTACTTTTTTCCAATCAAAATTTCTTAATTTAATATCGAAAATGTGATTAGTAGCTGTCACTATAGTAAATAACGACTCTCTCATCTTGAAAAATTACAGCTTCAAACAGTAAAAATTACCGTTTCAATATAAAGTCTGTACTATGAGGAGAAGGGGAAGGTCTCACACTCGGAGAATTTAACATTTCAACTAGTAAAAATTCTACTCTCAAAATATATATTTTACCAGTCCAAGCAAATCAATAATTATAGCTTGATTTTTAGCGTTGCGTTTAAAATTTACCATTTTACGTTGTAAATATTGACGTTGCTTGTATAGAAATTTAGTAACTGTAGTTTATATTTTTTACATATCATAAGATCATTTTTTAGGTACAAAATGATAAATATCAAAGTCAAAATTCTTAATTATTATACTTTAACATTTTTGACTTTTATATAGCGAATATTACTGTGTGAAATAGTATTTTCTTCCATATAAAAAATAAATGGTAGCATTTAAATGATAAATATTATAGTGATTGTTAAAATCACGATTTTACTGTTTGAAATGGTAATTTTTTCCAATAATTCATTACTTATAATAAATCGACTATTATTTATTACAGTTTACTTTTTTACGTGCACAATTTATAATTTAATATCGAAAATGTGATTAGTAGCTGTCACTATAGTAAATAACGACTCTCTCATCTTAAAAAATTACAGTTTCAAACAGTAAAAATTACTGTTTCAATATATAGTCTATACTATGAGGAGAAGGGGAAGGTCTCACACTCGGAGAATTTAACATTTCAAACAGTAAAAATTCTACTCTCAAAATATATATTTTACCAGTCCAAGCAAATCAATAATTATAGCTTGATTTTTAGCGTTGCGTTCAAAATTGACCATTTTACTCTGTAAATATTGACGTTGCTTGTATAGAAATTTAGTAACTGTAGTTTATATTTTTTACATATTATAAGATCATTTTTAAGGTACGAAATGATAAATATCAAAGTCAAAATTCTTAATTATTATACTTTAACATTTTTGACTTTTATATAGCGAATATTACTGTGTGAAATAGTATTTTCTTCCATATAAAAAATAAATGGTAGCATTTAAATGATAAATATTATAGTGATTGTTAAAATCACGATTTTACTGTTTGAAATGGTAATTTTTTCCAATAATTCATTACTTATAATAAATCGACTATTATTTATTACAGTTTACTTTTTTACGTGCACAATTTATAATTTAATATCGAAAATGTGATTAGTAGCTGTCACTATAGTAAATAACGACTCTCTCATCTTAAAAAATTACAGTTTCAAACAGTAAAAATTACTGTTTCAATATATAGTCTATACTATGAGGAGAAGGGGAAGGTCTCACACTCGGAGAATTTAACATTTCAAACAGTAAAAATTCTACTCTCAAAATATATATTTTACCAGTCCAAGCAAATCAATAATTATAGCTTGATTTTTAGCGTTGCGTTCAAAATTGACCATTTTACTCTGTAAATATTGACGTTGCTTGTATAGAAATTTAGTAACTGTAGTTTATATTTTTTACATATTATAAGATCATTTTTAAGGTACGAAATGATAAATATCAAAGTCAAAATTCTTAATTATTATACTTTAACATTTTTGACTTTTATATAGCGAATATTACTGTGTGAAATAGTATTTTCTTCCATATAAAAAATAAATGGTAGCATTTAAATGATAAATATTATAGTGATTGTTAAAATCACGATTTTACTGTTTGAAATGGTAATTTTTTCCAATAATTCATTACTTATAATAAATCGACTATTATTTATTACAGTTTACTTTTTTACGTGCACAATTTATAATTTAATATCGAAAATGTGATTAGTAGCTGTCACTATAGTAAATAACGACTCTCTCATCTTAAAAAATTACAGTTTCAAACAGTAAAAATTACTGTTTCAATATATAGTCTATACTATGAGGAGAAGGGGAACGTCTCACACTCGAAGAATTTAACATTTGAAACAGTAAAAATTCTATTCTTAAAATATATATTTTACCAGTCCAAGCAAATCAATAATTATAGCTTGATTTTTAGCGTTTCGTTTAAAATTGCTAATAAGACCGTCGTTATTATAAATCAGCTATTATTTATTACAGTTTACTTTTTTCCGTCTAGATAATTATTAGATAGGTAGATAGATAATAGATTTTGTTTGATCCTGGAGTTCTAAGCTCCTTCAGGACCATCAAAAATAGATAAAGATAATAGTTTACAAGTATACATTTGATACAATAGATAATTATTAGGTGATAATAAAGTGTGTTTTTTTCAGTTATGAGCTTCTTCCGAGGATTTAAACGCATGATAGCATTGGTCACGGTGTTCTTCATACCCAAACTTGTAGAAATAATTGGTTGCAAAATATTATTCGACTCGACATACTTGCAAAATATTTTCCAAAAGTCTATCAAATCTCGAGAAGAAAGCGGTGGTAAAAGAGGAGATTACGTTGATTCGATCATTGAGTTAAAAAATGATAAGCAAAATCCTCTTTGGAGTAAGTTTTTTTTTATCTGTTTTGATTTTGTAAAATCCTGACCTTTTTTCTAAAATTGTCACTAATGTTACAATTAAAAATTTTTTTATTATTGTAAAAATTAAATAATCCTGGATATGGTTGACTCTTAAGGCTGTCTCTGGAACTTCTTGTTATATTAAAATTCAAAAAAACGCTCAAAAACTTTTCCATTGCAAAAATTTTAGCTCTTCACGCTCAAAATGCAACTTTGTGCTCGAAAATTTTGAAACTGTCTTGAAAAATTGTTTTTTTGATCATTTTCAACTACAATACTTTAAAAATGCGGAGTTTCGAAGTTATGTAATAAAAAACTTTCTTATCAAATTTTTTCGATAACTATAGCACTTTAATAAATCAATTTTGATGCAATAAAAAACGCAGAGATTAATTTTTTAACATACAGCCATGGAATAACAATGAATTAATTGTGTTACAGAATTCGAAGGTGAAAATCTTTTCTTCCAATCAGGATTATTCTTCTCCGGATTCGAATCAAGTACTACAACAGCAACTGTGGTCTTGATGGAGTTGGCACAGAATAAAGAGTATCAAGACCGCGCCCGAGAAGATGTTAAAAAAGCCGTTGCTGAGCATGGATGGACTTTCGAAGCTTTTGATAATATGAAGTACTTGGATCTCTGTATCGCTGAAGGTGTCCGATTGTACCCTCCTGTTGTCCACCTTGATCGGTGCACTCGCCAGGATTACAAAGTAAATTTTTTTTTTTATTCAAAATTTATGGAACTGTATTCTATTATAGGGGCATTCCACGCGAAATGGGAAAATGACTAAAATTTAAAAATTTCTCTAATTCATTCTAATTTGGTTCTAATTTATTACTAAAAGTATATTTTACTAATTTGTAAAAAAAAATTTGTTTAATCAATAAGAAAATCGATTTTTCTCTCCTAGTAATTTTTCAGCCGTACTAACTTGTATCCGGGACAAATGTTGTTTTACTAGTTTTAAGAACAAATTCATTTTATGTTTGTTATTAACTAACATATTTATTATTATAGTTTTAAGAACGAATTTTGTTTATGTTCGTTATTAATTAACACCTAAGTTTATCAAGATCGTGTTGTCAGCATGCTAAATCCTTTATTTGTGTTTTTTAATTAGTTTTTTTTAATTATCCTAAATAATTTATAGTTAAATATATAAACAATAATGTTTCTAAGGCTGAAATAATATAAAAGTCTTTTTAATAAACAACTTGATGTAGACATTTTGTACTTGTCCCACCAGTTACAAATGCCTGTCCCACCAGTCGCAATAAAAACACATATTTTTAATTGTTTCTACGTAGGTAATCAGTCTAATTCTTCATAATATTGAATGTTTGTAGTATAAATTTAGTATTGAGAGGGAAGTATTTTTTTTCAGTTTAGTGGTCGAACTGAAATTGGACTTTAAGTATACCTTTGGTAAAAGAGAAGGATTTTTCTTAGTCTCACCAGTCACACTCAGTCAAATTATAATTACGAGAAATTTAAAAAGTAATGAAGGTTTTTGATAAACGGATATTGTTAATTAGTTATTCTTCTATATTATAAGATAAATTTTACTATAGGGGCATTCCATGCGAAATGGAAAAATGAATCAAATTTAAAAATTTCTCTGATTCATTCTAATTTAGTCCTGATGTTTTATTAAAAGTTTATATTTTACTAATTTGTAAAGAAAATTTTTTTAATCAATAAGAAAATCGATTTTTCTCTCCTAGTAACTTTTCAGCCATACTAACTTGCATACGGGTCAAATGTTGTTTTAATAGTTTTAACAACAAATTCATTTTGTTTGTTATTAACTAACATATTTATTATTATAGTTTTAAGAACAAATTTTGTTCATGTTCGTCATTAATTAACACCTAAGTTTATCAAGATCGTGTTGTCAGTATGCTAAATCCTTTATTTGTGTTTTTTAATTAGTTTTCTTTTAATTATCCCAAATAATTTATAGTTAAATATATAAACAATAATGTTTCTACGGTTGAAATAATATAAAAGTCTTTTTAATAAACAACTTGATCTAGACATTTTGTACTTGTCCCACCAGTCACAATAAAAACAAATATATTTAATTGTTTCTACGTAGGTAATCAGTCTAATTCTTCATAATATTGAATGTTTGTAGTATAAATTTTGTATTGAGAGGGAAGTATTTTTTTTCAGTTTAGTGGTCGAACTGAAATTGGAATTTAAGTATACCTTTGGTAAAAGAGGATTTTTCTTAGTCCCACCAGTCACACTCAGTCAAATGATAAATACGAGAAATTTAAAAAGTAATCGAGGTTTTTGACAAAGGGATGTTGTTAATTAGTTATTCTTCTATATTATAAGGATAAATTTTACTATAGTATAAATTTCATTCACATAATTATAGGTTATAATTAATGGAATTTCAGAGTCAAATGTCCCACCAGTCATATTAATTTTTATTTTTCAGGTACCCGACACGAATCTTGTTCTAAAAAAAGGGACTCCTATTTTTGTATCGGTATACGGTTTGCATACTGATCTAAAGCACTTTGAAAACCCGAGAAGTTTTATCCCCGAACGATTTAGTGACGCTGCCAATTTAAATGACGCCTATTTTCCGTTCGGCGGAGGACCCAGAATGTGCATCGGTAAGTAGTTAATAATCTAATAGGCTTGAATTAGGGACTTTATACCGACGTATTGTGTTGCAGGTAAAAAAATCGGACAGATGCATGTAAAAGTCGTGCTTTCCAAGATTTTGGCTGAGTATGAAATCTATCGGAACCCAGAAGAAATGTATGACGTGGACAGACGGTCAACTTTCACTGCATCTGCCAATGGAGTCAATATTGAATTCATACCATTGAAAAAATGCTGCAATAAATTTATTGATCTATGAATGCGTTCCAAATTTTTTATTAAATTTAATTATGTATAGTTTTTTAATTAAGGTAATAAAAAGCTTGATCTGGTGATTTTAGTTACAAAAATGTTTCATTTCACCTAATTGTTGAATATATATTCTTTATACATCATGGGGAAAGTCTATGTAAAATTTTCAACAAATCAACTTTTTTTTTTTTTTTTATCTGAAAATTCAATATGTTGAGCATGTACTGACGAGTGGAAAAAATAAAATCTTGAATATTAACGAAGTTATAGCTGTTGTAATGGAGCGGAAGGATAAACCAAAAATTCAGATATTTTAAGTTGATAAAATACTTTTTTGAGGTCAAAAATGTCAAAAAAAGCCTCAAATTCTGATTTCTTTTTCAGAGGATTATTTTATATTTTTTTTTTAATTTTAAAAGTTTATCCTTTCCGTTAATATTTTCTAAACAGAAAATACTTTAATTTTTTTGTTTCAAATCAATGGTCAATGAGTAATAAATAGAGCAGCTTGGGACCTCACAACAGTGGCACCAAACAAAAAGTTATATTATCCTGAGTCGCCATTTTGACAGGAAAAAAAAATTACTTTTGTACTCTAGAAAGGTTCAATAAAGTTGTTTTAAAGTTTAAAAACAATAAAATTATTTTATCACCTTCAAAAATATTTTTAAAAAATGAACAATTTTGAGGCTTTTACATAGACTTCCCTCCTTAATTTCATACCCATGGGTGTTGTTATGCATAAAACGATTTTATTAAAATAAGAAAAGACGAGATAACTAAAAGATATGTTATTGTAATAAATGAGTATACTTAAAGCAATAAATCCATTAGTTTCTTTAACAATTATTAGTAAAGTTGAAATAACAAACCAGTTTGCTACTTCACTAAATCAAAGCTTTAATAGTAAATTATCGATACTGCCATTCTAATACATATCCCACATTTAGAAAATTTTACAGCAGACGGTAAAAACAGTTCAATTTTAACGTTGATTAAATGGGATTCAACGGATGCAAATATTTGTTTAAAATTAGTTATTCAACGATTTGATCTTTAAGGAAGTCCTTTCGCTCCAGTTGAGTCACAACAACTGTAGTATTCAATATTTGATAAATTAAAATAAAAAACCCATAAAAATTCCTAAAGTTAAAAAATAAATAGTATATGAGGTATTAATCATTGAAATTTTTTAAATTTTTAAAAAAATTAGGAAAACGGTTGACCCTGGCCATCCCTGCAATATCCCGCTAATTCCATACCTGGGCGCTTAAAATTGCATTTACGACGTTTTTGAGCTCTTCGAGCTCAAAAATACAATTTATATGTTGTTTCGAGCTCTCCGAGCTCAAAAAGATAACTTTTATATGCTTTTGAGCTCTTCAAGCTCAAAAGTTCGATAGAAGGTTGATAAAACACTATTTTTTGAGTTTTCAAACCGCAATAACTTTTGAATGAATGAACCGATTTTCACGCGGTTGGCGGCATTCGACGCAGTTTTTTAAGCCTTATGAACAATTTTTAAGTTTGAATTGATCAAACTAGAAATTTCGAAGTAATTCCGAAAAAACACTTTTTTGGGTTTTCTCTCCTGCACGATATATCTCGAACAAATCAACCGATTTTGACCGGATTAGCGGCGATCGACGTGTTTTTTTAAGGTTAAGAGCTGATTAATTTTTGGAGATGATCGATAAAGCCGTTCGAGTTATTCCAAAAAAACCACTTCTGAAAAAAATTTTTTTTTCAGTTTTTTTTAGATTTTTCGAAATCTATCGGTCCGAATCGATCCAAATTGTATCCAAAATCGAAGTTTGGATAAGCCCTTTCGAATGGCGCCAACCGCGATCGAATCGGTCGAGCCATTCAAAAGTTATGAGAGGTTTACATACTTACATACTTATACACACACACACACACACACACACACACACACACACACACACACACACACATAACTTGAGGGAAATTGAAAAAAAAAATTTTACCTAATTTTTGAGGGGGGCCGTCGTGCTCCAGGGTGGGCCTTCGTGCCCCAGGTTCCCCTATATAATAATTAATTATTGTCAATCATTAATGTAGGACCTTTTTATTCTTTAAGGATCGTTAAGTGCTTCTAAAATTATTCATAAATTAAAAATATTGAATAATGGATTTTTTTTTCACGTTACTCATTTTTTGATTACACTGATCAAGGTCACACTTATTGCATCGGCTTTATATATCACCGTACCAGTTAAAAATGAAAGTCATGAACATTTAATATGATAACAGAGAGTAAACAAAATAAAGTATTGCGAAAAGATTTACAAAAAAAGATGATTACTATACTATGTAATAAATAAATGAATAAATCATGCAATAAGTTATTTTGATACCAAGTAGCAACAGTTGCATTATTCAGTTACAATTAATCGACCGATTTTAACAAACATGGAACAAAAAAGTGGAAAAGAGGTTATTTTTTTTTTTTAACACGAAAATTTTTCTAAGTAATTTGAAATTTTGTAATCCTAAAGGTACCGGAAGCTGTTTTCGAAAATGGAGTTTGGAAAGGAACAAAAATTAATTTTCCAGAAGGGTACCATCGAATTGGAAAAAGAATTCTTGAACAATTTAGAAAATATCCTGATTTTATAGGACAGGTTTGTAATTTATTAATTTTTTTTAGACACTAAAAAATATTTGACTGCTTTATAGTTTAAAAATTAGCATAATTGCATCGAGAAATTTTGTTAAATATTAAACACAAATTTTTTTGACGAAATGACGCTAAATTTTTAACTCTAGATTGATGGTGCGAGTGGAAAAAAAGACAGTTATCAAATGATGAGCGATAGAAGCATAAGGTGTGCATTGTGGCTCAAAAAACAAGGAATAAAACCCGGAGATGTAATTGGTTTTTGTTCAAAGAACCATTTAGACAGTTGCATACCCTTCTTTGCTTCTTTTTTTATCGATACAATTTTCAATCCTTGGTGGGACAGTTCTTTGGACGAAGGTATTTTTGATTGTTCTATTGAATTAAGATTCATTCAAATTTTAAATATTTTTCTCAACAGAACTGGTTATCTATTTTTTGAAAACAACAAACCCCAAAGTGTTGTTTATCGATGAAGAATCTGCAGAATTAATAATGAAAACACTCGAAAAAAATAACTATGCATTGCCTGTTGTTGTTTTTGGACAAAAAACTGGTCTGTTATCCTTTGAAGACATTTTAGAAGCTCAAAATGATGGACAAGTGAAAACTTTTGAGTGTACGGATACAAAAGCTGAAGAACCAGCGATAATAATGTACACTTCGGGTACAACGAGTAATCCCAAAGGAGCTTTGCACTCTAATCGATCATTAGCTCATATAATGTCCCATTATCCGACTGATAACACTTCACAAATTATTCTGGGGTTTTCTACACTCTGCTGGATATCGGGGATAATGGTCACGTTGCGGTCGATATTTTACAAATATACTATGATAAATTCTCATCATACCAGTGAAGAAGTTGCTTGTCGATTCATTGAAAAATATAAGGTATGATTTATTCATTTTTTTGTTAAATAAAAAAAAAATTTTATTCTCAAAATTTTGATCTTTTTTAATTTATTAAATATTCAGTAAAAATTTTACGTTCAAAAATAAATTTCAAATACCTTTTAGATTAAATTTAAACAAAATATTGTTTTTTTTAGGTATTTTCAATGAAAAAAATTTTTTTTGAAAAAAATATACACAATAGTAGTACAATGATTACTTATAATAGTATAAAACTGCTTATTTATTAAACTGCTTCGACTTCATTGAAAAAAATCTCAACCTCAGGCATAATCGTGTACTGAAAACAACGAAGTCCAATAAAAACTATGTCACCAATTGTCCAAAAACAGAATATTAGCTCTCATTAATAGATATCACACTGACATAAATTTTTTCGATGGTTCCAAAATTGTAATTCCGAAATTCTGCAATACTCTCTCTTTTGTAGATTAGTCTAGTTTCTTTTATAATTCTATTTATATTAAATTCTCTCAAAAATTTTTTTGTATTACCAATATGTACAAAGCCGATTGGCGTTTAAATAAACACTGATAGAAGGATTTATTTGTATTAAAAAAATATTTGTTAATAGTTAACAAATCATTTATTAAAGACCATTTTTTAGTATCAAACAAATATTTCTTAGTATTTAAAATGATTTGTTTGTATTTAATAAATCAGATATTCATTTATTAAATATTAATAAATCTTTTTAAATACTAAGAAATATTTGTTAAGGACTAAAAAGTGGTCTCTAATAAATGATTTGTTAAATATTAACAAATATTTTTAACTATAAACAAATCCTTCTATCAGTGAATAAGTAAATAAATAAATAAAAATATAGAAAAGGTACAAAATTAATGTTAACATGGTAATTGATTTAAAAGTTTGATTAATAAGATAAAATTTAGATTTAATAGTAAAATTTAGACAATAAGATTAAAACAAGACCAATTATTGTAAAAACGCACTAAATTAAGAAAGATTTGAATTGAACTACATCGCTGACTTAATAGATTAGATAGCATGTATTGCAAATTTATAATAAAGGCGTCGAATCGGCATTAGAGATCAATTGATAATAAATATTCAAACATGTTCTTTTTAAATAGATCTAGAAAACTCGCATCTAATAGTTCTATCGGTATAGCTTCTACTAAAGACGTAATGATGATATCACAAAAGAGTCACAGTAATTCTGAAAGGACCTTCTCTACAATCACTTAATTTTTTTTTTTCAATGTGCATTTATAAAATGTTATACCAAACTACATTTAAGTATGTTAAAAAATACTTTAACCCAATGTTTTTCATTATAGGTTACCAGAATAATAATGGGAACGAGTTTCGCCAACAGATTCAGCAAGAGACTGAACGTTTGGAACTATGACTTATCCTCGCTAAGTTTATTAATGGTCGGCGGAGGAGTTCTATCAAAAGAAATAACTAAATTTCTCCATAAACTGTTCAAAAACGCTGACATTCACGTTGTTTATGGTACTAATTACATTTATTATCCACATTTCATGATTTAACTTCAAATTATTCAAATTATTCAACAGGTACCACCGAATTTGGAATAACAGTAGTAACAGGACCCAATTCACCTAAAGTGATTGCTCCTAAAGGATTAGTCTCCTGTGGAAGAGCGTTAGCTAATGTGGAAATAAAAATCGTCGATCCAGAAACAAACAAAATTTTGGGTCCAAATGAAGAAGGAGAGCTTTATTGCAGAGCTCCAACATTATTGACTTGCTATTGGAATAATCCTTCGGCAACTGAAGAAGTTTTTGATTCGGATGGTAGGATTAGAAAAGTACCCAGCCCTGGGATTCAATAGTGAAATTGACATTTTGATGATAGTTTTCTATTTTAGATTGGTTCCGCTCTGGAGATTTGGCATACTATGACGAAGACGGCGATATTTTTATTGTTGAAAGAATGAAAGAGATGATAAAATATCGCCTTCATCATGTAGCGCCAGCGGCCATTGAAAATGTGATACAAGAGCTACCAGGTGTCGCTGAAGTAGCTGTTGTTGCAAAACCTAACCTTGAAGATCTAGAACAACCCATGGCTTTTGTTACTAGAGTTCCTGGAATGGAAGTAAGTTTTCAATAATATGGTCCTAGCAACCTGCAGTAACTATGCTTTAATTACTGCATTACTTAATTTAAGGAAGTTCGAGCGAATCTAATGTAAAAAATAAATTCCAACTTTGAGCTTTGAAATTAAGTATACGTATAAATAAATACGTCATATATCTAATCCCAAAATTCAAAAAAGATTCACCGTTTAATTAGTTAGATATTAAATTTTAAAAATCACATATTTTATCTCCTTATACACGGGCTCTTATGGCGGACAAACTTTTATCGAGACTTTAATTATTTTTTTCAATATTAACTTCCCAACTTTAACGGATAAAAAACTACACACAAGAAATTTGGATTATTGCAAAATATAAAAAGTAAGCCATTCGGCTCCGCCCGAGATGGAAGGTAGATTTCAATTTTTTGTAAACTTCGATAAAATAACTAATAATTGTCAAAAAGTTAACGTTGTGTACGTCAAATTAGAAGTAATTTTGTAAGCTTTTACATGAATTTATCAAAAATCAGCTATCTTTTTGCTATTAAAAGTTATACATAAATAAAGTCACCGGAAACGTAATTTTTACTATTTTGATCATTTTGAAGAGCTACTATTTCTAAACTAAACGAAGGATTTCACTCATTTTAATGCTCATGCAAGCTAATTGTGTAAAGAATTTGCATACTAAATTTCATTAGGATCTGTTGAGAATTCTCAACAGAATAACATTCATAAGTCGGTTGCACTACACATTGCCTGAAAATGGTTCAATAGAACTCTTAACTTTGATAAAATAACTAAAAATGGTCAAAATGTCAATGTTATATACGTCAAATTAAAGGTAATTTCATGAGCTTTTACATGAATTTGTCACAAATTAGGTATCTCTTTTCAATCAAAAGTTATACATCAATGAAGTCACCGAAAACGTGATTTTCACTATTTTGATAATTTTAAAGAGCTGCCATTTCTAAACTTATTGATGGATTTCACTCATCTTCGAACTCATCCAAGGTTATTATCTATAGAATATGTGTAACAAATTTCATCTAGATCCGTCAAGAACTGTAGACACAATCGCGGCAACATCCTGCGTTATATTACGTATATATATATATATATATATATATATATATATATATATACTATATATATATATATATATATATTACATACATATATAAATTTTTTAACTAACGTTATTTTTGAGCTTTACTCGACTAGTTAAGAGATATAACGACAAAATTCCGAGTAAATTCCGACATGAAGAATAATGCAAAAGATTGATTTCTATGAAATGTTGAAACATTTGAAACATTGAAGACACTAATTCAGATCTCGACCTTTCCAATTCTTGAATTTAATTTAAGAAACTAATTTTATAATATAAATATTCCGAAGACAAAATTTTCCTTATTCTTTTAATTATATAAATTCTAGTTTAGAAATTTTAAAGATTTCTTAATATTTTTTTTAGATAACTGAAGATGAAATTCATGAAGCTGTAGGAAAAAAGCTACATGACAAAACGAAACTTCGAGGCGGTATTTGTTTTCTCGACAAAATGCCTTACACAGCATCGAAGAAGATTGCAAAAAAAGAACTCCGTAGAATGGCTAGAGCTCTAGTTGAAAAATCCTAACAATTTTACTTTCATATCAGACCTATAGATTGATCTGGTCTTATCAGGATATTTATAAGAGTAAAAAATAAAATTTTCAATCTTTACATAAGGTATAAGCCCGAATTATTAACACTATTAGAGATAAAGTTATGATTTGATTTTTTTTAAGCAATCAAATATCAATATCGTTGAATTTTGTTTGTGGTAATGTCTCAAGTAATGTTTTTACTAATCAAATTTTTTAAAATGATAATCATTGATATTTACTAATTAATTTTAAATAATTAAATAGATTATCCGGATACACCAATTATTGGCAGGTTAAAAAACGGATTGATCTAATTATTGACATACCTTCACCCCAATTATTGACACCTATACTAAGCATGCCTATAATCATCTGCTTATTCTTATTTCTCCAAACTTATTATTAAGTAATCAATTTTACTAAAGTTTATCAATAATAATTTCCATAAATGATTAATTACTTTTAAAAATATAAAAATTTATTTAAAAATAATTTATTGAATCAGAAGAGTTCAAACTCTTACAGTTAATTTTTTTAGTTTAAAGTCAAAAAAAGGCGTGATAGCGCTGTCGAATGGCTGTCAATATGAGATTCAACTTAAAAACTATCAACTAGTTATTGACACCCATTATTTAAATATTATAAAGCATACAATTAATTTTGAGTATTCAATTTTATAATTTTTTCATATATTGTTAATTAAAAAAAAAAAAAAAGATGATATTATTAGATGAAGAAATGAATTTAAACTCGGCATTTGAAAAAATGCTTTTCTAATCAAAGTTGTTAAGAAAATAAACGTTCGTAAGCTGATTTGATGAACTGGTGGTAACTTTATTTTTTTTTAATAATTAATATTTAATATTTTGAACTGACAGTAATTTTTTTCAATTTTTTAATTAATTAGAATTTAATAAAAATTTATATGATAGTTATTCTTATTACACATGATTAAATATATTTAAAAATAATTTAGGGTGTCAATATTTAGACCCCTGTCAATAATTAGGGCTTTTACCGTATTAAGTAATCAATTTTATTAAAGTTTATCAATAATAATTTCCATAAATGATTAATTACTTTTAAAAATATAAAAATTTATTTAAAAATAATTTATTGAATCAGAAGAGTTCAAACTCTTACAGTTAATTTTTTTAGTTTAAAGTCAAAAAAAGGCGTGATAGCGCTGTCGAATGGCTGTCAATATGAGATTCAACTTAAAAACTATCAACTAGTTATTGACACCCATTATTTAAATATTATAAAGCATACAATTAATTTTGAGTATTCAATTTTATAATTTTTTCATATATTGTTAATTAAAAAAAAAAAAAGATGATATTATTAGATGAAGAAATGAATTTAAACTCGGCATTTAAAAAAATGCTTTTCTAATCAAAATTGTTAAAAAAATAAACGTTCGTAAGCTGGTTTGATGAACTGGTGGTAACTTTATTTTTTTTTTTAATAATTAATATTCAATATTTTGAACTGAAAGTAATTTTTTTTCAATTTTTTAATTAATTAGAATTTAATAAAAATTTATATGATAGTTATTCTTATTACACATGATTAAATATATTTAAAAATGATTTATGGTGTCAATATTTAGACCCCTGACAATAATTAGGGCTTTACCTTATTCTCTTTAAAATATGTGACAATTAATTACCACCTGTTAATTTTTGCTCTGTTAATTACAAATTTTAAAGCTCAAAGTGATAATGATTGTTAATTGATTTTTGAACAACAAAGCTGATCACTAAGAAAGAAATCTTATTAAAAAGTCGTTTTATAACTTCTTTTTTTTTACATACCTCCTTATCTAATTATTGCACATCATCATTATTCACTAATAAATTTGTTTTTCTTTTACTAAAGAACGATTTAATGAAAAAAAAAAAAAAAAAAAAAAAAAAAAACTATCAATAAGCATGTTACACAGAAATAAATACTAATATAATTGCTATAGTGATAAAAAAAATCATGTTTTTCAAGGCGAGCTGCTAATTAAGCTATAATTCATTAAGTCTATCTCTGCTCTACCCTCCATAAAAATAAAAAAACTTGTTTGTCAACTTCCAACAAATGCTTGCACAGAAATTTTTTGCGCAGTAGCTAATTAGAAATAGTATATAAGCCACAGATTGAGTTTAGATAAGCCAAAGTTGTACTTTTCAAAATTAAAACTACAACGCTGCTAACATGTCTGAAGAAATAATTCAAGTAAGTATTTTTTTGACTACGGCATTAAAAACTAAAAAATTTATTAACTTTGATCTATTATAAAAGATTCCTGAACCAACTTATGAAAATGGAATTTGGAAAGGCGGGAAAGTTGAAATGCCCGATGGATACTACAAAATTGGAGAAAGGATACTTAATCAGTTCAAAAAGTACCCAGATTTCGTTGGACAGGTATGTTAATAAGATTATTTAATAATTTAACTAGCTTGTAAAATATAAATAAATAAATATTTGCACTATTAAATAATGACTTTTGTTAAATTTCACTGTACTATTTTAATTATTGATGTTTTTAAAGATATAAGCTCATCCCGATGTTACACTCATCAAGATCTTTCATTTAAGTACTCACATGCATTTTTATATATTTTTCATATCTACATATATATAATAAATATACATATATGAAAAAATTATGTGGGTACTCAAATGAAAGGTCTTGATGAGTGTAATGTTGGAATGAGCTTATATCTACAAAAATATCAATAGTTGATAAGATACAATGTAATTTCTTAATTATTGACATTTTTCAAGATATAAACTCATTTCGATGTTATACTCATCGAGACCTTTCATTTAAGTACCCACATGGCATTTTTTATATATTTTATATATATGGTATTTGTAAAATATATAAAATATATGAAAAGTTGATGTAGGTATTCAAATGAAAGGTCTTGATGAGTGTAACATCGGGATGAGCTTATATCTTTAAAAATGTCAATAGTTCACAAGATACAAGGTCATTTTTTAATTGTTGACATTTTTTAAGATATAAGCTCATCCCGATGTTACACTCATCAAGAGCTTTTATTTGAGTACCCACATGACATTTTTTATATATTTTATATATATGGTATTTGTCAAATATATAAATATATAAAATATATGAAAAATTGATGTGGGTACTCAAATGAAAGGTCTTGATGAGTGTAAGTTCGGGATAAGCTTATATCCACAAAAATGTCAATAGTTGATAAGATACAATGTAATTTCTTAATTATTGACATTTTTAAGATATAAGCTCATCCTGATGTTACACTCATCAAGAGCTTTTATTTGAGTACCCACATGCATTTTGATATATTTTTCATATATACATATATATAATGTATATAAATATATGAAAAATTGATGTGGGTAATCAAATGAAAGGTCTTAATGAGTGTCACATCGGGATGAGCTTATATCTTTAAAAATTTCAATAGTTCACAAGATACAAGGTAATTTCTTAATTATGTATCTATTGATAGAGTATTTTCGAATGCAGCCGAAATGCTTATCATTATAAATTGACTATTAGTGAGAATGATATGAGATCTTGAAAAGGCACAACTCCAGGTCAAGACTTTTTGATCGATACCAAATTTAACCATAAAAACCCATCTAATCATGTAAATACACTGGCCACGAAATTTTGCTTATTCCCTTAATAATATAGATTAAACTTTGATCACTTACAAAAAGTTTGTGTTTTAGATCGATGGAATTACGGGAAGAAAAGACACTTATGCAAGTATGGGCGATAGAAGTATAAGGTGCGCATTGTGGCTCAAAAAACAAGGAGTCTCTCCTGGAGATGTCGTTGGTGTTTGTTCAAAAATCCATTTGGACAGTTGCATACCTGTGTATGCTTCTTTTTACATCGGAGCCATCTTCAACCCCTGGTGGGACAGTTGTTTAGACGAAGGTTTGTTATTTATAATTCGATTTGATAATAATTAACAACCATCGGATAAAAATAATTTTACTCAACAGAACTCGTGAAGAATTTAATCGAAACGGCCCAGCCGAAAGTTTTATTCATCGACGAAAACTTTGCAGACGTAATAATTAAAACAATAACTAAGATGCGATGTTCGTTACAAATTGTAATTTTTGGAAGAAAAAATGGTTATTTATCTTTCGAGGATTTACTGAAAACGCAAACTAATGAAGATGTAGAGAAATTTGAATGTACGAAAGTGGAACCGAAAGACCCAGTCTTTTTAGTTTACACTTCTGGAACGTTAGGTTTTCCGAAAGGGGTCTTGCACTCTTATCATTCTATTGCTCATATGCTCAGATATTACGCGGATGATGGCATACCGTCGATAGATCTCTATTTTTCTAGACTCTGCTGGATATCTGGGACTAGGACGGTATTAAGGTCGATAATATTTAAAGCTACCATGATTGTTAGCGATAATTTGGCAGAAGTAGATGCTTGTAAAATCATCGAGAAGTATAAGGTCATTTAGATAAAAAAATTTTTTTTTAATATAGTTAAGGTAAAGTACCCAGTAGTTGAACATGTTTCAAAGTAAAACATATTTGACCCTACTTTTAATATATAAAGATGTAATTATTAGTTCAAATTAGTGATTTTTATGAAAATATAAACAATTTTAAATTGATTGAAGCGCAAAATAACGCAGATAATTGATTATTTATATTTTGACGACGTTTTTAAAAAAGACTATGAAAGGAGTAGTAGTTGAACAATCAATTCTGACAAGCCGCAGTAATTGAACACTCCGGGAGCAGTAGTTGAACTAATGAAACATATGGCAATAGGCACACCAAAAATTTTCAACGTTTTATTGAAATATCAAAACAAATATAAAATATTATTGAATGATATTAAAAATAATACTGTGAATATTTAATATGTTCATTTAAAAATGATAAATATTTGTATTTAATTTTTTAATTACATTTTTTATGAATGACAAAGCAAATTTTCAATTATAAATAAAAAAAACTCTATTTAAAACGTTCAATAATTTTTAACTACACTAATTTTTAGTCATAAAACTTATTTAAATTGCAGTAATTAATACAAATTACAATGCTGATCACTAGTCTATAAACCTATTAGAGGTTATAGTGCTGTTAAAATTATACGGCCTCAACCTGTTCAGGTTATGGGTACCGCTTTGAAAATTTCGAGGTATAGTTGAACGCTAAAATTTAATATAAAAATTATAGTTTATGTCTTTGCAAAAAATATATGTTATTTAGAAAATACTATTTCATTTGATAATACAATTTTTTTTTTACTTAAAATGATGATATACCGTTTTTTTTACTGATTGTTCGGTTTACGATTTAGTACTTTTTTGATGAAAAAAATAGCATCCATCGGCAATTCTCAACATGTCAACTTTTAAGATAATAAAAATATAATTGTTTTGATTTATAATTGAAAAAACTTACAGAAATCATTTACTGTATCATTTAATAATTATTATATGCGCATATTACTCATAATAAATTTACGGATTTTGTATTATAACAATTCGAAAAGTCTGTTCAAGTACTGGTCCCATTTTTATAAGTGTTCAAGTACTGGGTACTTTACATTAAATGCTCTGAAAAAAAAAAATTAACTTGAATCAAGAGAAAAATACTTGATTCAAAAACAACGTTCAGAATGGTTCATTGTTATTAATATTTTTGACTCTTAGACGGATTAAAGATAGAAATCGGTAAAATTTTTTAAAAATATAAAATGAAGATTTTTTGATTTGACATAAAATTTATAACTATCCCGCTAATGTAGTGAAATTAGCGAGGATTTTTCTACAGCTAAAAATAATTTGAACCTCACAATATATAATTACCAAACAATAATTATTTAAAATGATGTAGGTCACTCGACTATGGATGGGAACACCAATACTAAATAGATTCATTAAAATAAAAGACATAGAAAAGTACGATCTATCATCGGTTAAACTGGTATCTTACGGCGGTGCAGCGGCCAATGGACAAACTATAAGAATGTTACCAAGATTGTTCAAGAACGCGGATATTTCTGCTCGTTACGGTATCTTTGATCTTTATTTATTTTTTAGATTTTTATTCATTTTTAAAAATTTATAGGTGCTACCGAAGTTGGTACCGCGACAATTGGGTCAACAAGATTTGATAAGTTTGACTCTTGCGGAAAAGTATTTTTCAACGTAGAAATCAAAGTTATCGATCCAGTTATTAATAAAATTTTGGGTCCAAATGAAAAAGGGGAACTCTGCATCCTAAGTCCGAAATTAATGATTAGTTACTGGAAAAATCCAGCAAAAATTGAAGAAATCGTCGATTCAGATGGTATGTTATTGTAATAATTTTTTAATAAATATACACTGAAAAAAAAATTAGAAAAACGGTTGACCCTGAAGGCCATCCCTGCAACTTCCCGCTAATTCCATACCTAGGTGCACAGTAAAAAATTTTGCGTCATTGCGTCAAAAAATTTTGTGTTAAAAATTTTTATGTTAAATATTTTACACTTTTTTGTGTTAATTTAACATTTTTCTGTGTTAATTTAACACAATTAATGTTAAATTTACACATAAAAGTGTTAAATATTTAACACAAAAATTTTTAACACATAATTTTTTGACGCAATGACGCAAAAATTTTTTACTGTGTGCTTAAAATTGTACTTATGACGTTTTTGAGCTCTTCGAGCTCAAAAATCTTATCAAAATTCGATGAAACACGATTTTTAAAATTTTCAAACTGCTGTAACTTTTGAATAAATAAACCGATTTTCACGCGATTGGCGGCGATCGATGTTGTTTTTTGAGTTCTATAAAAAATTTGAAACAAAAAAATTGATTTGATGAAAAATTTCGGAGAAATTCTGTAATATAGTAAATAATATCTGACATATTTTTAGGGTTATCAAAGCAATGAGGATGAGTTTATTTATATAATTTATATTTGGGTATCTTCTAATAAACTAAAATTATTAGATCCGAGTTGGATTTTTATAGTTTTTTTTTCATTATTAAATTCATCAAAAATTTATGTATACATACAAAGTTACTCAATTATAACAGGCGAGAATAAAGGTATTAAAATTACGATAACTCAAATAGCGACAGTAGCGACACAAACGTCTTATGATTTATTTCAAACGAGATTTGTTAACTATTAACAAATCTTATTTGAATGAAGTAAATGGGCGAATTCAATCAAATAAACCAAAAAAAAATAGTATTTAGTTGAAAGTAATCCAAATTTAAATCAAAAAAATTTGTTCATATTAAATACGTATTTTTAAGTTATTTTTAATAAATCTACGAATTTAAATCAAACAAACTGTTTTCTCAGTATATTATTATTATTATTTATTTTTCAATGCATACTCTTAGAGCATTTGCATTTTCCTTACAACATTTTACATGGTTTTAATACACTTTGTGTTATCACACATGTTACTGATACATTAATTTTCTTACAGTCTACTATACATTATATTTTAATCTTTAGTCTTAAATCATAATGACCAGATATACACTCATACACACATTTCTCCCCTCACTTTAACAGTTTCTCTCTCTCCATTTACTCTCTACTTTCCTAATATACTCACAAACCTCTTAAATCATTAGTCTTCTCAACATTTCTATTACTGGCCAACGCAACTCATTTTCTAGTTTTTCCCCTTTCCAATTTGATAAATAGTATATTACACATCTAGGGCAGTAAAATAAGAAATGTCTCAGATCACATGTAATTGTTGTCCGAGGCGAAGCCGAGGTCAATAAACATGAGATCTGAGGCTTTCTTATTTACTGCCCGTGGTGTGTATACTATTTTTCTCCTCGACGGAGGCGGAAAGCGGCATTTTCGTTTAGCGCAGCGGGAGGAAAATTGACGCTTTCCGCCCGGAGATGAGAAAACAATTTTGTTGAAATAACAAAAGACGGGATAACTAAAAAATTTGTTCTGGTAACAAATGAGTGTAGTTATAGCAACAAATCCATTAGTTGCATTAACAAAATGTTTCAAGTTGTACTAACAAACCAATTTGTTAATTCACAAAATCAATTTGTTGCCCTAACGAAATCATTTTTTTACTGTCACAAAATGACTTTGTTGCTATTACAAAATGATTTTGGTGCAATAAACAAACTAATTTGTTGCTAAAATATTTTCCAAATCAGCTAAAACTGATTATAGCATATTTTTAAATTATATATTTTCTTAATTACTTTAACAAATTGTCTTTGTTACTCCAATAATGTCTCTTTGTTATTTTAATAGCATAATTTTTTGCTGTTTCAACAAAAAAATTTGTTATACCAACTAAAGGATTTTGTCGAATCAACTTAAAGATTTTGCTATAGTAACGAAACTGTTTTGTTGTTATAACATATCAATAACTTTGTTATAACCTAAATTTTGTTATTTTAACTTATAATTTGTTATCCCTATATTAACAAATTCATTTGTTACCACAACATATCTTAGGTTATCTTAACAAAATTTTTTTATGCGTGTATATACTCTGCAACCCGCTTCTTCTGTAGCTTCATTATTTCATTGCAGCTGAATATATGCTCTAGATTCTTTGTGGCTGCTCCACATAACCTGCAGCTCCATTCTTTGAAGCCTTTCCTCGCTCTACCTACGTTTCCACACCTGAGTCTGGCCCAGGTCTCTTTGTCTTCTTTATTCTCAGCTTCTTCATTTAAATATTTCCCTCCTCTTGGGCCTGGAAGTATTTCTTTGTATAGCGGGTTGTATTCCGAGTCCACGATCTTCCACCATTCTTTTTCTAGCTCCTGTTTCTACCATTTATTGAGGCCTTCATTTAGCTTCCTTATTACTGCTTCCTCTTTACCTCCCTCCCAGATCCAATGACAAACTTCCATCTCTAGTCTCCATCTCTTGTAGTCTCTCCATCACTTTGCATCCCCATTTCGTGGGTCTGTTATTGATAATACATCTCATCTCCTCCATCAGACATACTTTCGGCCATCTACCCTCTTTCATTACCAGTATATCTTCCCAGTACTTGATGGCTCTCGTCCTGCAGGTGTATTCTATACTCTCCTGTTTTCTCAGTATATTATTTTACCGATTTTTCCCGAATCAGACTAAAAGAATATTTTTTATTTCAGGATGGTACCACAGCGGAGATTTGGGATATCATGACGAAGCCGGGGTTTTCTTCATTGAAACCAGAATTAAAGATTCTATAAGATGCTACTTATTTAATGTAATACCAAGAGCTGTCGAAAACGTGATAGAAGGGTGTCCAGGAGTGGCAGAAGTAGCCGTCGTTGCTAAGCCAAGCTTTGAACATTACCAAATTCCAATGGCTTTTGTCACAAAAATTCCTGGAATGCATGCAAGTTTTGACACTAAAAAATTTTCATTCCAAACAATAAATACAAATATTCATAACTTTTAATTGTAATTATCGATTTCAGATTACGGAGAAGGAAATAATCGAATTTGTAGAAAGAAATCTATCAAACGAAGTTAGACTTTTAGGCGGTGTTTGTTTTTTAGATAAAATGCCATGTACACCTTCGAAAAAAATTGCTAAGCATCGACTTTACGCTTTGGCGAAAACTATTTGTTAGACAATAAATTTTATTTTAAATTTTCTTAGATATCATTCTATTGCACGACTCAGCGAAGCATCAGAGAGTGCTTAACAATATATTTATAAATAATAAATAAATAAGAAATTGTATTGAAAAAGTAAAAAAAAATAGCAAATTGCAAAAGTAATATTTAAATAAAAAAAAGGAAAGTAATATTTAAAATAAAATTAAAAAAAAAAGTATTTTTTCAAAACATTAAGTATTTTTTTTTATCGAACAAATGAGCGTGCACTTTTGGATTCGCCAAACTTTTTGATTAAACTATGAATTTATTTTTTTTTAAGGAGATTCAAGTACCCTCTTAGTATAAAGAATGACTATAGGAAAATGACTAAAATTTTTAAATTTCTCTAATTAATTCTAATTTATTATTTAAAGTTTATATCTTACTAATGTGTAAAAAAATTTTTTATAATCAATAAGAAAATCGATTTTTCTCTCCTAGTAACTTTTCAGCCTAACTAACTTGTATCCGGGACAAATGTTGTTTTAATAGTTTTAACAACAAATTCATTTTATGTTTGTTATTAACTAACATACTTATTATTATAGTTTTAAGAACAAATTTTGTTTATGTTCGTTATTAATTAACACCTAAGTTTATCAAGATCGTGTTGTCAGCATGCTAAATCCTTTATTTGTGTTTTTTAATTATCCTAAATAATTTATAGTTAAATATATAAACAATAATGTTTCTAAGGTTGAAATAATATAAAAGTCTTTTTAATAAACAACTTGATGTAGACATTTTGTACTTGTCCCACCAGTCACAAATGTCTGTCCCACCAGTCACAATAAAAACAAATTTTTTTAATTGTTTCTACGTGGGTAATCAGTTTAATTCTTCATAATATTGAATATTTGTAGGATAAATTTAGTATTGAGAGGGAAGTATTTTTTTTCAGTTTAGTGGTCGAACTGAAATTGGACTTTAAGTATACCTTTGGTAAGAGAGAAGGATTTTTCTTAGTCCCACCAGTCACACTCAGTCAAATGATAATTACGAGAAACTTAAAAAGTAATGGAGGTTTTTGACAAAGGAATGTTGTTAATTAGTTATTCTTCTATATTATAAGATAAATTTTACTATAGTATAAATTTCATTCACATAATTATACACGGAAAGAAAATTGTACGAAAAATTACAATGAAAACATACGTAATTTTTAGTGTAGGATATTGCAGTGCCGGACCAGAACTCAAACATCGTAGTTTATACCATGCAACATCGTAAATTTCTATCACTCAAATTAAAAAGAAGTTTAGGTCACCGAAAAAATAATTATGTATCCAGGAATCGAACCCGGTGTCCTCTCCGCCTCAAGTCTAAGGTTTATCCCCTCACGCTATCGGAGGGATTATCTGAAGTTTCTGTTCAGTCGCATAATAAGACCCTCATTACAGTAGCTGGTCATCTTTCGGTGGTGGCGTCGCAAACTACTAGACTCTGTCTCTCTTTTATTAAAACGTATAGTATGCGTCCTTATTCACTTGCTCTTACGGAAAAAAAATTTACTGAATAACATCGTAATTTTCAATAGTTCAAATTGTATTCTGTAGACGGCAGCATCGTAAAAATCGAGATACTGAAAGTCTAGTCCTGAATTACGATGTTACTATAGTAATTTTTCATAGGATTTTTTTTCCGTGTAGGTTATAATTAATGGAATTCCAGAGTCAAATGTCCCACCAGTCACTATGGAATGCCTCCTTTAAAAAAACAATCCGACTTTAAGGACGGAAGTTCCGAGTGATTTTTCATAAAAAATATAAAATATCTCCGTAATACAAGCTTATTATTTTTTCAATCAAATTCAATGAAAATAATATTTTTTTAAAATCATTAATTGCATTAAATTCTTAACCAAATACACGGCTGGTGGAATCTCCATTCACATGTAAAAATTACAATTTTCAAACCTAATTATTTCATTAAATATCCCGGAAATCTGTTTTTTAATTTTTTTATTAATTATTAGGCTACGTAGATTGAATTTACAAATTTTCAGGAAGTTTTAAAAAATTTGACTACTTCGCGTGGATCGCCTTAATGAAAAAATTGCATTCGCGATAAAAATGTGCATAAAATTTTTTTCTTTTAAATTCTCAATTTTCTCGATAATAATTATTTAATCTCGTAAAAAACTGCATACAAATAAATCATTGTTCTGACCTTAATATGTTTTCATTTACGAGTTATCGTTATCATTACTTACTTTTATCATCCAATTAATATTTAACTGGATTTTACAATAAAAAATAAACACTATCTAACTTAAACAATATAAATTTATGTTGCGCATGATTAAATTCTGCTAGTAATTCAAATTTTATAAAGAGGTGGCTGTTTGTAGAAAATCATGTTTTATCATCGTACTATTAAAGATATGGAAAAAAAAAGTACAAATATTAAAATCATAATGAATAATTATCTTATAGATTAGTACAACTTTGCACGATAATAAAATATAAAATAAAAAGCAAGATAACTGTATCGTGAACTGTATCTGTCTTGAGTGACGAGTTATTTCTGACGACCGAGCATTGAAAGTTTTTTAATTAAACTGTCTCGCTAATTGAAACGCTACTGACATGGCAGCGAAGCAGCAAACTCGAGAAGTGAGTAGAAAAATATTGTTAATTTTTATTTAATTAATTTAAACAATATTGTGTTTTATTAATTAATTGATAATTACAGATACCAAAGCCGGTTTGTGTGGATAGGATTTGGAAAGGTTTTAAAATAAGTTTGCCAGAAGGATTTTTTAAAATTGGTGAAAAAATTTACGCTCAGTTTAAAAAGTTTCCTGATTTCGTTGCACAGGTAATTTGTGATTAATATTAATTTATTGAGAATAACTAACAAACTTGCAGTCACCATGTGACTACCGTGACTTGTGAAATATAAATAAATAAAATTTTGCTTTATTAAATAGTGACTTTTGTTGAATTGCACTGTATTTTCTTGAATATTAACGTTTTTACCCACATGCATTTTTGATATATTTTTCATATATACATATATATAAATATATGAAAAATTGATGTGGGTATTCAAATGAAAGGTCTTCATAAGTGTAACATTGAGATGAGCTTATATCATTAAAAATTTCAATAGTTTACAAGATCCAAAGTCATTTCTTAAATATTGGCATTTTTGAGAATATAAACTCATTTCTTATATATAGGGTAATAAGCTTATATCTTTAAAAATGTCAATAGTTCACAAGATACAATGTAATTTTTTAATTATTGACATTTTTTAAGATATAAGCTCATTTCGATATTACACTCATCGAGACCTTTCAATTAAGTACACACATGGCATTTTTTATATATTTTATATATATGTTATTTGTAAAATATATAAATATATAAAATATATGAAAAATTGATGTAGGTACTCAATTGAAAGGTCTTGATGAATGTAACATCGGGGTGAGCTTATATTTTGTAAAATGTCAATAGTTGACAAGATACAATGTCATTTCTTAAATATTGACATTTTTTAAGATATAAACTCATTTCGATGTTACACTCATCGAGACCTTTCAATTAAGTACCCACATGGCATTTTTTATATATTTTATATATATGGTATTTGTGAAATATATAAATATATGAAAAATTGATGTGGGTACGCAATTGAAAGGTCTTGATGAATGTAACATCGGGGTGAGCTTATATTTTGTAAAATATCAATAGTTGACAAGATACAATGTCATTTCTTAAATATTGGCATTTTTGAGAATATAAACTCATTTCGATATTACACTCATCGAGACCTTTCAATTAAGTACCCACATGGCATTTTTTATATATTTTATATATATGGTATTTGTAAAATATATCAATAAATAAAAAATATATGAAAAATTGATGTGGGTACTCAAATGAAAGGTCTCGATCAGTGTAGTGTCAGGGTGAGCTTATATCTTTAAAAATAGCAATAATTTATTAGATACAAGGTCATTTCTTAATTATTCTCTTAATAATATAATTTTTCTGCAGATTGATGGCGCAAGTGGGAAAAAGGACACTTATGAATGCATGGGCGACAGAAGTATCAGATGCGCATTGTGGCTGAAAGAACTTGGAGTAGGTCGTGGAGATGTCGTTGGGTTGTGTTCGAATAATCATATGGATAGTTGCATTCCAATGATAGCTTCTTTTTATTTGGGAGCCATTTCCAACCCCTGGTGGGACAGTTGTTTAAATGAAGGTATTTTTTATTTAATTTTTAATCTAGTCTTAAGAAATTTTTTTTCATCTCGCTCAAGAGAAAAAATCTTAAATCAAGAAACTAATTTTAAAAAATTTTATTTTTTTTTTAAGGAATGCAGAAATTTTTTTAAGTTAAAAATTTTAAATTTAAGATTATACATTAAAACTTTCGATAAATTTATCTATATAAATAAAAATAAAATGCCGCATGTATGTCCACGCATTACTTGAGAACGGCTGGACCGATTGAGCTAAATTTTGTTTTGTTGCCTTCAGAATTGTTAGGCGAAGGTTTGTATGTAAAAAAATTTTTAAAAAATCCTCCCCCAAAGGGGATTACGGGGGCGTAAACAATGAATAATTCCCGTTCTTAAACTATAGCTCCTACAGTTCCCAAATTTGGTAGGAATCTTCTGTAAGAGATATAGAAATAATCTATGAACGAATTTTACGATTGCTCGCTCCACAGGGGGTTGCGGGGGTAGATATTAACAATGAAAATTTTTAACTTTCAAATTGTAGATCCTTCAGACGGCAAATTTAGGTGGAATCTCCCATATGTGATGCGGAAATGATCTGAGAGCGGATTTTACTATAACCCACCCCCAATAAGGATTGCGGGGGTGGGTGGTAGAATGTTAACTTTTCATTTTCAAACTGTAACTTTTACAGACTCAAAATTTAGTAGGAATCTTCGTGTATGATGTTAAGTTCAGCTAAGAGTGGATTTTATCAAATTCTAACCTCAAAAGGGATTGCGGGGGCGTTAGCTATGAAAAACTATCATTTCCAAACAATAGTTTCTATGGAGTCGAAGTTTTGTAGGAATCTTTTATTTATAATGTAAAAATCATCTCGAATAGGATCTTACGAAATTCCTCCCCCATATAAGAGTTCGGGGGTATTAATTGTCAAAAAATTCATGTTCTTCAAATACAGTTCCTACATATAAAATTTAAAGAACCTCAAGAGATACAGGATATTACAGGGATGGCCTTCAAGGTCAACCGAGTTAAATATTTTTCTTATTCAATGATTAGATTTCAACTAAAAACGAATTTCGTGATAATTCAATTGATACGTAGGTTGTATCAGAGTGGTGAGTATAGAATGTAAAAAAATGTTTTTGTTCATAAACTAGGACTTTTTGAGACATGAAATTTAGGACATATCTATTAAACTTCAATAACATTTAATAAAAATTTCCTTACAACAATCGTCTCTTTGGCAGCGGGGAAAAAGTCATTGTAAGGTTTTCATAATTTAACATGACATGTAGTTATTCAGTTAACGGACTAAGAATAGTTCATACATGTTATTTTTGCTGATCACATAACTAATTAATCGATTTTATGATTGCGGTTAAAAATGAATGCATTTTTCAAACACTTGATTATTAATTTCAAGCCAATTAATAAAATCTATCATCAGTTTGTCAGTGCGCAAGAACTTTTTTATTGTTATTGTTTCAAAATACCAAGGAGAAGACGACCTGACTAAGGTCATCGAAGTTAATGAGATGTGGGACAAGCTATCTCACGTTCAAACCGCACTGACAATCATAAATAAATCGCCGGACCAGTCGTTGAAAATTTGCGGAATCAAATCGGAATTTTCCTGTTTCGTGCATGGGAAATTATACGTCCTGTGTTCGTGAATCGAAAAACCATCATCTTTATATATTTACGCACCGCAAAAAAGATAAAAAATGTAGTCCATCAAAAAACTTTAAATTGATTAAGTGTACACGGAAAGAAAATTGAAGGAGTTTTTACTATTTTACTATTGTAATTTTTACTAAATAAAATAGTAACGGTAGACTATACTTCTCATTTAGTAATTTTTACGATCTACTATTGTAAATTTTATCCAACAAATAAGACTAGCAAGAGTTCTAAAAAGTCGAATACTATAGAGCAAATTATACAATATGTGTTTGTGAACTTTACAATTCAACTATTGTAAAAATTCACAGTTGGTTTTTTTAAAAGAAATATTAGGGAGGGAGAGAGATAGAAGGTTGGACTAATTGGTACCTGTCCAGTAATCGAAAAAAGAAGCCGACTTTTTCGTGCTATCTGGGATTCGAACCCAGAACTCTGTGTTGGCAGCCAGAGACTCTCCCTCTACGCTATCCGAGGTAAACTAAGACCCACTACACATCCTTTAACATTTACATAAACTCGGAGTCTAGAGCTGTGCACGGCCATCACTCACATTAATTGAGAAACATTCCAATTCAACTATTGTAAAATTTGCTATAGTTCTATTGGATAGATACAGAGGCAGCACTGGAAATTTTCATCTCTTACTTTTTACAATAGTAATATCGTATTTTTTCATGAATAAATAGTATTTTTTCTTTTAAAATATTTGACAATTAATAGTAATAAAAGTATAGTCCAGCTTTACAATAGTTGTATCGTAATTTTTCCCAGAAATTTTTTCCCGTGTATAACTATAGTGCATTGAATGTAAATAAGAATTTTGTATTAAGATTTGACTATACTTTTCACAAATATATGTAGGTGATACGAAGTTCACCGGGTCGTCTAGTTTCTAATAATTATTAAACATAATTTTTAATTGTTAATTTTTAATCAAACAATTTTTCTATTAAACAGACCTTGTAATGTATTTTGTAAAAACAACTAACCCAAAAGTCCTCTTCTGCGACGAAGACAACGCAGAAACAATAATCAAAGCGCTAAAAAAAATGGAAAGTTCTCTGCCAGTAGTCTTCTTCAGTGAAAAATTCAACATGCCTTTCCAAGACATTCTAAAAGCTCCAAGCGCTGAAGAAGTAAATAAATTTGAATGCACCAAGATAGAAGCCGAGGACCCGATGATTATTCTTTACACCTCGGGAACAACGAGCTACCCCAAGGGAGCTTTGCACACTTATCAATCATTCGTTAGTATGATAAGTTACCACCGGCCTGACACTACACCGCAAATTGTTCTCTGGTTTTCCGGGCTTTGCTGGATGTCAGGGCTGCTAGCAGTCTTTCGGTCAATTATGGCCAAAGCCACCATGATTGTTTATCATAATTTGAGCGAAGAAGACGCCTGCAGACTAGTTGAAAAATATAAGGTTTGTTTTTTTTTTTTGCTTGCAAAGTGGGAGACTTTAATTGAGAAAAAATGTTTTAGGTTACGAGGATGTCCATGGGAGCGAGCACAGCTAATAGGTTTAGCAAAACTAAAGAAGCTTGGAAGTATGATGTATCTTCCCTGAAGATTGTGAGTTATGGAGGAGGAATTGCTATCAAAGAGGTCATTGAAGCTTTGAAAAGTTTATTTAAGAATGCAGACATTTATGTTGCATATGGTATTTTTTTTTAATTTATCAATATTATACGAGAGTTCACTCGTAAAAAAAAATTTGATTTGAGAGAAAAAATCTTGGATCAAAAATATCGTTTTGAAAATTTTGATCATTTTAAATCAAGTAAAAAATATTGAAGTAAAAAATTGTTCTTATTTTAAGTAAATTTTATTTAATTTGTGAATTTCTGGACTCGATTCAAAATAATGAAATTTGTAAATTTAAAGAATTTATAAATTAAAAAAATTTTTAAATTTAAAATTCAGATTTTTTGGTAAAACTGTTTTACAATTAGAGAAAAAATTTCTTTTGAAAAAAATGAGCATTTTTATGACAAAAAATTAATTTATTGGAAATTAAAAAAAATTTTATTTTTTAGCAGAAGAAATAGTTTTCTAGAAAAAAAAAATAATTTTGAATGAAAATTTGCAAATTGTTTAAAATTGGTTTTTTTTTTTTCAAATCTAGGAAACTTTTTGTCATCAAAAAATTATACTGTGAAAAAAATTTTTATTTCTTTACTTAAAAAATAAAATTAATTTTTTATTAGAGCATTGCTACATTTGTTTCAAAATAAATTTTTTCTTCAAAATGTATTTTTTAAATTAATGAGTGAATTTATTGAATTAAAAATAATTATCTCAAAGCAAAAGTGAAATTAAAAAAAAAATATTTTACTCTTTTCCAGTTAAATTTTATAAAATTAAAAACTCTTTAAGTAATTATAGAACTCTGTAAAGTTTACTAGAATATTAAATTAGACGTCATACAATTCATTCGATTAGGAAGCACGGAATGCGGAGCTGCAACAGGTGGAAAAGTCGACGCTCCAAAATTAACTTCCTGCGGAAAAGTATTCTTCAACACAGAAGTGAAAGTGGTTGATCCTGAAACGAATAGAATCATGGGACCAAATGAACAAGGCGAGTTGTGTTGCAGAACTCTGATGCTAATGACTCGCTATTGGAACAACCCAACAGCTACTGAAGAAGTTATTGACTCTGAAGGTACATTGCGAGTATTTAATTATCCCCTAAGCTTCAAGAGAAGAATAAAATAGCATTTTTTGGTTCTAGGATGGTACCACACTGGAGATTTAGGATACTACGACGAAGACGGCGATTTTTTCATTGTTGAAAGAATAAAAGAGCTGATAAAATATCGCCTTCATCATGTGCCCCCAGCAGCTATTGAAAATGTGATACAAGAGCTTCCAGGGATCGCTGAAGTAGCTGTTGTTGCAAAGCCAAGTTTTGAAGATCTAGAACTTCCAATGGCTTTTGTAACCAGAGTTCCTGGGATGCAGGTTAGTTTTCTAGAATTCTTTGCTACAATTTTTTTAAGATGTAACGTAGATTTTCTCAGGCGGTAAATTTTCACGGTAACTCATAATTCACTACGTTACACTTCGTCCATCTCAGCCACCTCTCGATCCCCAGGAACCCCGACAGGCGCCAGCCGACTTTTGTTTCACCGGTATCGGCAAGAGGGAAACGATAACTTAATTTTTATGTTCCCAGAAGACCAAGAGCAGCCTCGACGGTAACGGAATACCTCGGTGTCGCTCAGTTATGCAGGTTATGGAGAGAGGGTCGTGATTCGGTCTCTCAGAGGAAGCAATTTCTTTACAAAACGGGACTAAACGATACCTAGTACCATAATCGGTACTTCGAACTAACACCCAACTTTATTAACCGATAAAATAAAATAAATCGATATTAAAATATATCGCGGAAGCAGTCCCAAACGAACACGAAACAAAGACTATAGCTCAGGCCATTGTCTACGAAAATAGCAAGCGTGAGGCACGCCAGCTACGATACGAGAGACCAACTCGACTCTCAAACACGATGCTCACTCTACGAGAGCTCGTAACTGACTCCCTTCACGGTATATCACTAACGCTGCCTAGCAGCGACGGCACGTCCGTCCTCCACGAGGACCCAAAGCCAGACCCTTCTTTAATCTGGTCCCAAGCTGGACTTCCACACAAAACCAAACCTTACTCTTTCACTACTCCAGCCAGACTGCCTCTCACCGTACCCCTACTACATTCATACCATTAGCTACATGCGCTCAACTCACTTTCACGCTACTCCCAGACATACAAACTCCACACTCATTCCCACTCACACAACTAGTGTCCCAGACCTACCAGCGATTCCGCTCCCCTGGGAGCCTTGACAGTACTCGCGACTACCCTCGAGCATCCAGCAATCGAGGCCTGTCAACCGCAAGCTACCGCATGAGCCTGCCAAACTCCCGTACTTCGGGGCGACGACATTTCAGTCGCTCCTCCGCGATAATCACCTCGCTCCAAGAGGCTGAACCTAAGTTCAGTCATCGGTAACTGACCGGGAGACACGTTACATCGGTCACTTTTCCGCAGTGCAGCTCGATATCCTCGAGACAACTATCTCACAAGCACACTCTCACGATAGTTCCCAATATTCCGAAATTACCGTACTCACACAATAAAACTCACGATATAACACAAATATACTACTACTGTAACACTACATAAAATGTAACGTTACAAAGAAAATGAGCAGACATTTAAAAATATTTTAAATTTTTTCTTAAGAGAAAAACTTGCAAAAAACTTGAAAAACTTTAAGTATAATTTTTAAAAATATTTTTTTATGCTAATTTAATAAATAAAAAGAAATTAAAAAATTAAAAATTTCGGCTAACTTTAGTAGTATTTTTTTTACTCATTTTTATTTATAATTGCGATTTTTGTTCCAGGTTACCGAGACTGAAATTCATGAGGCTGTAGAGAAAAATTTACAGGATAGAATGAAACTCCGCGGTGGTATTTGTTTCTTGGACAAGATGCCTTATACGATTTCAAAGAAAATTTCTAAAAGAGAACTTCGAGCGATGGCAAAAAATATGGCGAAGAAAGCATGAATTTTTTGTAGTATTATTGTACTTTAAGTACTATTTTTTGATAAATATAATTGGATAAAAATTATTCATTTTTATCTTACCGCTTTTTCTTTCCTTATTCCTTCAATTATTTAAATAAAAATAGTTGATTACACTGATAGAAGGATTTATTTGTATTAAATAATATTTGTTAATAGTTAATAAATCATTTATTGAAGACCACTTTTAGTATCAAACAAATATTTCTTAGTCTTTAAAATGATTTGTTTGTATTTAATAAATCTGATATTCCTTCATTCAATATTACTCAATCTTTTTAAATACTAAGAAATATTTGTTAAGGACTAAAAAGTGGGCTCTAATAAATGATTTGTTAAATATTAACAACTATTTTTAACTATAAACAAATCGTTCTATCAGTGTACTTAAAATTTTCATTTAGAATTAATATGTCTAGAAAATATAGTCCCTGATTTTTTATTGGATTGTAAATTAGATTTTTAATTGTAATACTAATTTTACTTACCTTCAGGATTCAGCACGACATTTTTTTTAGTTCTTCGTCTAATCCATTTGGAGTTCTTCATGTAATCCATTGAGAAAGTTTTAATTAATAAACACTTTTTACTTTACACACTTTACACTTACTACTAATTTTTATCACTGACTAAAAATATACCGATAACTTCATAAAAAAACTAAAAACTTTTTAACTAGCACTTACTGATGCTTATTGAATTACTTGAAACCTAAAATTAAAAAAAAATTTGTTTTAAAAAATTATTTTTAAAAAAATTGCATTTTTATTTTGAAAAATTATTTTTAAAAAAATTGCATTTTTAATTTCTTGAAATTTCTACATGTCAATTTTTTTTGCAATAATTTATTTGTCAATAATATCAAATATTTGCTAAAATAACGGCATTAATTTTTAATGATACTAAAGTTAGTCGACGTTTTTAATTTTTTTTAATAATTAAATCAGAACAAAAAAATATTACAGTTTTTCAAGTTTTTAACAATTGACAATTTTTTTTCTTTTTTTTTTTTGTAGTTATTTTTTCAATAAAAAAATTTTATAAAATTTTTAACTGTCGGCTAACTTAACTTTCATTAATTTTTAATAAATATTTTTTAGTTCCAGCTTAATAAATAAAAAAAAATTAAAAATGTTGGCTAACTTTATTATTATTTTTATTAAATAAATTTAAAATACCTTGAAGATTAAGATTCAGCTTTACAGATGATTCATTTCTTCATGTATCCATTTTGAGTTCTTGAAGTATCCGATTTGATCACTTCTCATCATTCAGCACATTAATCAAAAATAATAATAATAATAATAATAATAATCACTCACTAATAATTAACACATAACTAATCAACAACTTTCATAAAACACTTATTATTTGACACTCAATTTACCGAAACACTCAAAACAGCACAAAGATTGATGAAGCGACACCAAACCATCAATTTGGAGCATCAACTTTCTATGAAGATTAAGTTAACCAACATTTTTATAATTTTTTTTTCCTTAAAAAAATTATTAAAAATAAATAAATAAAAAAATTTCGTGGGTAAAAAACCTGAAAAATCATAAGTGCAATTTAAAAAAAATATTTTTTAGTTCTAATTTAATAAATTAAAAAAAAATCACAACGTCAAAAATGTCGGCTAACTTGAGTATCATCAACTTTCCTCTAATTAAATCATTTTTATTTATAATTTAAATCATCTTCTCATTATTTACTAGATAAAAACATTATTTAAACAAAAATTACGCGTGACAACAATAAAAAATCAACAAAAATTACGCGAAACGTCACTCAGTACGTTTGTTCCCGTCTTTTTGTTCGGTGACAATACAAAATGGCGTCGCAACGACTTTTACGCGGAAACTTTTCATATTTAAAATAGAATTTTAAAAGAAATCAATTTAACAAATAAAAAAAATTTTTTTTTCTTTTTTTTACAATTAATACCTTTAAAAATTTTTTTTATTACTTTGATTATAAATAATTATAATTAATTGTAAGAGTCTAGACTTTTGACCGTTTTTCAATTTAAAATTCTCAGAACTGCGCATGACAGTTAAGTTAGCAGCCATTTTAAAATTTTATTTTTTTCCAAAAAATTATTTAAAAAAAATTAAATTTTTAATTTTTTTTAATTTCTAAATTGAAATTTGTTTTGCTATAATTTATTTTTTTTTAATTATTAAACAGCTGTTAAATTAATTTTCATGCAATATCATGAACTGGTAAAAAAATACTTACAAAATTTAGCCGCTAGATGGCAGCACATACTTCATTATTATGCTCATTTACTTCTTTTCAGTTTCCAACCGCACAATAATTGCGGACACGTGTAATAAATAATAAATAATAAAAATTATAATGTTATTATTGAGATAAGTAATTGTCGGAAAAAAATAATTGTTATAGTGAATATAAATACCGGGAGTTTAAAATAAATAAAAATCCAAGATGAGTACAATACTGGAGAAAATTGCGGCCATCGAGTCGGAGGTAACCTAGAGACGACCTAAAATTACAATGTTAATAATTAAAAATATTTTTAAAAATTATTTACACTCTATAAACTTTTTTGATAGATGAGCCGCACGCAAAAAAATAAAGCTACGTCAGGTCACTTGGCAACTCTGAAGGCAAAGCTTGCTAAATTGAGACGCGAGCTGATAACTCCAAAAGGAGGCGGCGGAGGTGCCGGAGAACAGGGCTTTGAAGTCGCTAAGACTGGAGATGCTAGGATTGGGTTTGTTGGGTTTCCCAGTGTCGGGAAGTCTACTCTGCTGAGTACTTTGGCTGGTGTTTATTCCGAAGTTGCAGCTTATGAGTTTACGACACTGACAACTGTTCCTGGTTGTATTAAATACAAGGGCGCTAAAATTCAGGTAGATATAAAGATTGAAATAATAAAGTTAGCTATGAAAATTAATTTAGCAAATATTTGATAATTTTTTTATAAAAATTTGTATTAAAATTTATGTCAATAATTATTTTAATTAACTTTAATTTTTAAAAAAGCAAAATATTTATGAAAATTAAGCTAACAGACGTCTAAAAGTTTTTAGAATTTTTTTTATTGAGAAAATTATAAAAAAATTTCATTTCTAAAAAAATTGAAAAGGTTGGCTAACTTATGACATTAAATTTGGCTGTCACTTGACAATTTTTTTATTTTCTTTAACAAACAAATTATTTTTAAAAAATTGTATTTTTAATTTCTACAAGACAATTTTTTTTTACCATATTTTATTTGTTAAAAAATTTTTTTAACTTATTAAATATCTGCTAAATTAATTCACATTAATTTGTTTAACAATTAAATTAGCAACCTTGCAGTCACTACGTGACTGCTGTGACTTGTGAACTATAAATAAATAAAATTTTACTTTATTAAACAATGACTTTTGTTAAATTGCCCTGTACTTTCTTAAATATTGATGTTTTTATAGATATAAGCTCATCCCGATGATATACTCATCAAGAGCTTTCATTTGAGTACCCACATGCATTTTTGATATATTTTTCATATATACATATATATATTATATATATTCTAAAGATATAATATATATAAATATATGAAAAATTGATGTGGGTACTCAAATGAAAGGTCTCGACAAGTGCAATGTCGGGGTGAGCTTATATCTTTAAAAATATCATTATTTGACAAGATAGCAAAGTCATTTCTTAATTATTGACATTTTTTAAGTTATAAGCTCATTTCGATGTTACACTCATCAAGAGGTTTCATTTGAGTACCCACATGACATTTTTGATATATTTTTTTATATATACATATATATACTATATATAAATATATAAAATTTATGAAAAATTGATGTGGGTACTCAAATGAAAGGTCTCGATGAGTGTAACATCAGGATGAGCTTATATCTTTAAAAATATCATTAGTTGACAAAATAGCAAAGTCATTTCTTAATTATTGACATTTTTTAAGTTATAAGCTCATTTCGATGTTACACTCATCAAGAGGTTTCATTTGAGTACCCACATGACATTTTTGATATATTTTTTTATATATATATATACATATATATACTATATATAAATATATAAAATTTATGAAAAATTGATGTGGGTACTCAAATGAAAGGTCTCGATGAGTGTAACATCAGGATGAGCTTATATCTTTAAAAATATCACTAGTTGACAAGATAGCAAAGTCATTTCTTAATTATTGACATTTTTTAAGATATAAGCTCATTTCGATGTTACACTCATCAAGAGCTTTCATTTGAGTACCCGCATGGCATTTTTTATATATTTTATATATATGGTATTTGTGAAATATATAAATATATAAAATATATGAAAAATTAATGTGGGTAGTCAAATGAAAGGTCTCGATGAGTGTAATGTTGGAGTGAGCTTATATCTTTAAAAATATCATTAGTTGACAAAATACAATGTTATTTCTTAATTATTGACATTTTTTAAGATATAAACGCATTTTGATATTACACTCATCGAGACCTTTCATTTAAGTACCGACATGGCTTTTTTTATATATTTTATATATATGATATTTGTGAAATATATAAATATATAAAACATATGAAAAATTGATGTGGGTACTCAAATGAAAAGTCTCGATGAGTGTAACATCGGGATGAGCTTATATCTTTAAAAATGTCAATAGTTCACAAGATACAATATCATTTCTTTATTATGTATCTAGAGATAGAGCATCTTCAAATCCAGCCTAAATACTTATCATAATAAATTTTGTTAATTAAAATTGCATTTTATTTAATATTATTAAAATAATTTTGACTCCAAAATATTTTTTTTTAATAAATAAAATAATTTCAGCTTTTAGATTTACCCGGTATCATTGAAGGCGCTAAAGATGGTAAAGGTCGAGGTAGACAAGTAATAGCAGTGGCACGTACTTGCAGTCTAATCTTCATAGTCCTGGACGTACTGAAACCTCTAGGGCACAAGAAGCTCATTGAGCACGAGTTAGAAGGTTTCGGTCTGAGACTGAATAAGCAACCACCTAATATAACATTCAGGAAGAAAGAAAAAGGAGGTGTAAACTTACAAACTATGGTACGTTTCCTTTTTTCTAAATAAATTAACCAGTTATATTAATAACTTAATTAAATTCCAGTGTACACAGTCAGAACTTGACTTAGATACTGTTAAATCAATTTTGTCTGAGTACAGAATTCATAATGCCGATATTACTTTGAGATACGACGCCAGTGCTGATGATCTCATTGATGTCATTGAAGGCAACCGTGTTTACGTACCCTGCATTTATTTACTGAATAAAATAGGTAGTTATTTTTTTTTAGTAGAAAAAATTATTTTTCATCAGTAATTAATTTATAATAATTATTATGATTAAATAGATCAAATAAGTATCGAAGAACTAGATGTTATTTATAAAATTCCTCACTGTGTTCCAATTTCTGCTCATCATAAATGGAACTTTGATGATTTACTGGAAAAAATGTGGGATTATCTCCAACTTGTTAGAATGTAAGTAACTTTTGTTAAATTGCACTGTACTTTTTTAACTATTGACATTTTTAAAGATATAAGCTCATCCCGATGTTACATTCATCAAGAGCTTTCATTTGAGAACCCACATACATTTTGATATATTTTTTATATATACATATATATATATATATATATAATATATATAAATATATGAAAAAATGATGTGGGTACTCAAATGAAAGATCTTGATGAGTGTAACATCGGGATGAGCTTATATCTTTAAAAATGTCAATAGTTCATAAGATACAAGGTCATTTCTTAATTATTGACATTTTTTAAGAAAGAAACTCATTTCGATGTTATACTCATCGAGACCTTTCATTTAAGTACCCACATGCATTTTGATATATTTTTCATATATATATATATATATATATATATATATATATATATATATATATATATATATATATGAAAAAATGATGTGGGTACTCAAATGAAAGATCTTGATGAGTGTAACATCGGGATGAGCTTATATCTTTAAAAATGTCAATAGTTCATAAGATACAAGGTCATTTCTTAATTATTGACATTTTTTAAGAAAGAAACTCATTTCGATGTTATACTCATCGAGACCTTTCATTTAAGTACCTACATGACACTTTTTATATATTTTATATATATGGTATTTGTGAAATATATAAATCTATAAAATATATGAAAAATTGATGTAGGTACTCAAATGAAAGGTCTCGATAGGTGTAATGTCAGGATGAGCTTATATTTTTAAAAATGTCAATAGTTCACAAGATACAAGGTCATTTCTTAATTATTAACATTTTTTAAGATATAAGCTCATTTCGATGTTACACTTATCGAAACTTTTCATTCAAATACCCACATGGTATTTTTGATATATTTTATATATATAGTATTTGTGAAATATATAAATATATGAAAAATTGATATGGGTACTCAAATGAAAGGTCTCAATGAGTGTAATGTCGGGATGAGCTTATATCTTTGAAAAAGTCGATAGTCTTATCTACTAATATAGATAACTATTATCAATTAATATTTCTTCTAGTTACACTAAACCGAAAGGTCAGCTTCCTGATTACAATTCGCCTGTTGTGTTGAATAAAGAAAGACGAACTGTTGAAGATTTCTGTAACAAACTCCATCGATCTATTGCTAAGGAATTTAAATAGTAAGTTTCCATTTACAAAAATAATCTTATTTATAAAAATTTTAAATTTTTATCATAAAATTTTGGATCATAAGCAATTTTATACTTAAAAATTAATAAAAATTTTAAGTAAGGTACAATCCCCATAGATGATCATATACTGGTACCTGATCATCTATTGTGGCTTTTACCTTATTGCTAAAATTGATGTCAAAAATTTTGAATAACAAAAATAATTTTTCAGCGCGCTGGTCTGGGGATCGTCAGTAAAACACCAGCCCCAAAAAGTCGGAAAAGATCACGTCCTAAGCGACGAAGATGTTGTACAAGTTGTAAAGAAAGTCTGAATGACAATGATAACACCTAAAAATATTATCAATGAAACAAGTCTTGACCTATCACCATCAAGCATTGAATGTTTATACAAATTTTTTTTCACCAGCTTACTTTTAATTGTAAAAAATACTCTCCAAAAGAAAGCACAAATAATAAATTTACTTATTTACAGTAATAAAAACCCTCTTAAAATTACAGAGTTTTCAACACATACTCCTTCCGCTGCTGATCTATCAATTTTTCCAAATGATCGCACTTATTTCTCGCCTCATCACATTCCCTCCTAAGACTCTTAATCGCGACATCTTTCTGCGTAACAATTAGCCTAATCCTACTGTACAATTGCGCTAAATTAGAATCCCTATTACAATTAATCCGCTCAATTTCCCTGTAAAGTTCATCATTTTTATCCTCTAAAGCTTTCTTCTCCTTCTCAATTTCCATCCTCGCAATTTTCTTCGCGTGATCTCGCTCCTCAGTAAGTTTCTCCTCCGACTTCCTCAAATCCTGGAGCTCAACCAAACACTTACTCAACTTGCACTCAACCCTCCTCAACTCCTTCTCCAACCCGCCAACCTCACCTTCACAATACTCCAACTTCTCCCTAACAACTCGCTCACTTTCCCTCGCTACCTCCAACTCAGCCTCGTACTTCTCCCTCAAGCTCTTGAGCTTGCTCTCCGCACTCTTTTGCAAGCTCACTTTAACCTCTCTCGTCTCCTTCTCTATCCTCGAGATCGCGAGCTCAATTTGTCTGTCTCTCTCCCTGTTGCACTCGTCTCTAACCCTCGCCTCAGCCATTTCAAACTTGGAACTCTGCTGCTTCTTAAAATTCTCCACCCAGATCTCCCTCTCAGCTTCTAAATTCTCCCTCAGTGCCTTCCTATCCGCTTCAAACTCCCTAGTCAACTTCTCTACCTTCTCCTGGCTTTGCTTAATGACCCGCTGAAGCTCAGCGTCCCTCTCAGCATCTCTTCTCTCCAACTCTTCAGCAAATTTCTTCTTTTCTAACTGGAGATCTTCAAAAAACTTCCTTTGCTGAGCTTGAATCATCGATTCTTGCTCATCAAACTTCTCTTGGTACCTGGAAAAATAAGAAAATTGAGTAAAGAAAAAAAATAATTGGGGCAAAAGCCCCAATTATTGACAGGGGTCTAAATATTGACACCCTAAATTATTTTTAAATATATTTAATCATCTGTAATAAGAATAACTATCATATAAATTTTTATTAAATTCTAATTAATTAAAAAATTGCAAAAAAATTACTGTCAGTTCAAAATATTAAATATTAATTATTAAAAAAAAATAAAGTTACCATCAGTTCATCAAACCAGCTTACGAACGTTTATTTTCTTAACAACTCTGATTAGAAAAGCATTTTTGTTAAATGCCGAGTTTAAATTCATTTCTTCATCTAATAATATCATCTTTTTTTTTTTTTTAATTAACAATATATGAAAAATTTATAAAATTGAATAATCGAAATTAATTGTATGCTTTATAATATTTAAATAATGGGTGTCAATAACTAGTTGATAATTTTTAAGTTGAATCTCATATTGACAGCCATTCGACAGCGCTATCACGCCTTTTTTTGACTTTAATCTAAAAAATTAACTGTAAGAGTTTGAACTCTTCTGATTCAATAAATTATTTTTAAATAAATTTTTATATTTTTAAAAGTAATTAATCATTTATGGAAATTATTATTGATAAACTTTAATAAGATTGATTACTTGATAAAAAGTTTGGATAAATAAAGAATAAGCAGATGATTATAGGCATGCGAGGTATAGGTGTCAATAATTGGGGTAAAAAGTATGTCAATAATTAGATCAATCAGTTTTTAACCTGCCAATAATTGGTGTATCCGGATAGTCAATTAAATTATTTAAAATTAGTTAGTCAATCAGTTGCAAGCCCCAATTATTGACCGGGGCCTAAATATTGACACCCTAAATTATTTTTAAATATATTTAATCATCTGTAATAAGAATAACTATCATATAAATTTTTAGTAAATTCTAATTAATTAAAAAATTGAAAAAAATTACTGTCAGTTCAAAATATTAAATATTAATTATTAAAAAAAATAAAGTTACCATCAGTTCATCAAACCAGCTTACGAACGTTTATTTTCTTAACAACTCTGATTAGAAAAGCATTTTTGTTAAATGCCGAGTTTAAATTCATTTCTTCATCTAATAATATCATCTTTTTTTTTTTTTAATTAACAATATATGAAAAATTTATAAAATTGAATAATCGAAATTAATTGTCAGCTTTATAATATTTAAATAATGGGTGTCAATAACTAGTTGATAATTTTTAAGTTGAATCTCATATTGACAGCCATTCGACAGCGCTAAGACGCCTTTGTTTTACTTTAAACCTAAAAAATTAGCTGTAAAAGTTTGAACTCTTCTGATTCAATAAATTATTTTTAAAAGTAATTAATCAATTATGGAAATTATTATTAATAAACTTTAATAAAATTGATTACTTAATAATAAGTTTGGATAAATAAGAATAAGCAGATAATTGTAGGCATGCTTAGTATAGGTGTCAATAATTGGGGTGAAGGTATGTCAATAATTAGATCAATCAGTTTTTTAACCTGCCAATAATTGGTGTATCCCGATAATCTATTTAATTATTTGAAATTAATTAGTAAATATCAGTGATTATCATTTTAAAAAATTTTATTAGTAATAACATTACTTGAGACATTACCACAAACAAAATTCAACGATATTGATATTTGATTGCTTAAAAAAAATCAAATCATAACTTTGTCTCTTAGTGTCAATAATTGGGGCTTTTACCTTAAATAAAATAAAATTTTGACGTACCTCAGCCTCATAGCTTCCTTCTCTCCAGCCAAGACTTTATCATGGCTAGCAGTCAACTCCAACCTAAGTTCCTCCAGCTGTTGATTAGCGCGTCTAATAGCTCTTAATTCAACATCCTGGAGCTCTTTCATATGCGCGCTGCGGATCTCCAGGACTTCTTTCTGATGCGCGTCAATCATGTTCCTCAATTCAGGCTCCAGGCCCTTAACAGTCGACTCTTTAATCTTATTCTTCTTAGCTTCAAGCCACCTTTCTCTCCGAACTTTCTCACCCGCTAAACACATTTCTTTCGTCCTCTGGATTTCCACCGCGTGTTTTTCCATCGCTAGCTTTGATTCCTTCTGATACTTTATCTCCATGTCTTTAATATTAATCGCTAAATTATTACACTTGTCACTCAGCTGCTTCTTTTCTTCAATCAGCTGCTCGACAAATTTTTGATGCCGGCGGATTATATTCTGGTACTTTGTCTTCTGGGTTTGCAATTCAGTAACGTGAGCTTTTCTCTGGGAATCTAACTTATCACAGGCAGCTTTTCGTTCATTCTTTAATTCTTCTTTCAGAAGCTTTAGTGTAGCCTCGCGGTCCTCTAATTGCAGCAATGCAGTTGCTAGATCGTCTTTGGTCTTGTCGCTTAAAGCTTGGTTGGGATTTTTTATCAAAGATTGCAGCTGGTAGATTTCTTCTGGGAGTTTTTCGGGTCTAGGAGAGCTTTCGAAGTCTACTACTGGACAATCTTGCTCCAGTGTTCCTAAAAAAGACATTATGTCGTCGTAAGTTGAAGCAGAAGTTCCGCTAAGTCCGCAATCTTCTTTATCAATCATCTAGAATTAAAAAAAGAATTTTATTATTAATTTTTATATTTATTTTATAATCTTCATGATTTTTTAGATTTATTCCAATTTATTAAAAAATTAAATAGCAATCTTGCAGTCACTACGTGACTGCCGTGATTTGTGAACTATAAGAAATGAAATTTTGCGTTATTAAATAATGACTTTTGTTGAATTGCACTGTACTTTCTTAAATATTGACGTTTCTAAAAATATAAGCTCTTCACAATGTTAGACTCACCAAGAGCTTTCATTTGAATACCAACATGCATTTTTGATATATTTGTCATATATACATATATATAATATATATAAATATATGAAAAATTAATGTGAGTACTCAAATGAAAGGTCTCGATGAGTGTAACATCAGGATGAACTTATATCTTTAAAAATGTCAATATTTAACAAGATGCAATGTCATTTCTTTATTATTGACATTTTTTAAGGTATAAACTCATTTCGATATTACACTCGTCGAGACCTTTTCTTTAAGTACCCACATGGAATTTTTTATATATATGGTATTTGTGAAATATATAAATATATAAAATATATAAAAAATTGATGTGGGTACTCAAATGAAAGGTCTTAATGAGTGTAACATCGGGATGAGCTTTTATATCTTCAAAAATATCATTAGTGGATAAGATAGCAAAGTCAGTTCTTAATTATTGACATTTTTTAAGAAATAAGCTTATCCCGATGTTACTCTCATTAAGAGCTTTTATTTGAGTACACACATCAATTTTTATATATTTTTCATCTATACATATACATAATATATATAAATATATGAAAAATTGATGTGGGTACTCAAATGAAAGGTCTCGATGAGTGTAATGTCGGAGTGAGCTTATATCTTTAAAAATGTCATAAGTTGACAAGATACAATGTAATTTCTTGAATATTGACATTTTTTAAGGTATAAACTCATTTCGATGTTAAACTCGTCAAGACTTTTCATTTAAGTACCCACATGGAATTTTTTATATATTTTATATATATGGTTTTTGTGAAATATGTAAATATATAAAATATATGAAAAATTGATGTGGGTACTCAAATGAAAGGTCTTGATGAGTGTAACATCGGGATGAGCTTTTATATCTTCAAAAATATCATTAGTGGATAAGATAGCAAAGTCAGTTCTTAATTATTGACATTTTTTAAGAAATAAGCTTATCCCGATGTTACTCTCATTAAGAGCTTTTATTTGAGTACACACATCAATTTTTATATATTTTTCATCTATACATATACATAATATATATAAATATATGAAAAATTGATGTGGGTACTCAAATGAAAGGTCTCGATGAGTGTAATGTCGGAGTGAGCTTATATCTTTAAAAATGTCATAAGTTGACAAGATACAATGTAATTTCTTGAATATTGACATTTTTTAAGGTATAAACTCATTTCGATGTTACACTCGTCAAGACTTTTCATTTAAGTACCCACATGGAATTTTTTATATATTTTATATATATGGTTTTTGTGAAATATGTAAATATATAAAATATATGAAAAATTGATGTGGGTACTCAAATGAAAGGTCTTGATGAGTGTAACATCGGGATGAGCTTTTATATCTTCAAAAATATCATTAGTGGATAAGATAGCAAAGTCAGTTCTTAATTATTGACATTTTTTTAGAAATAAGCTTATCCCGATGTTACTCTCATTAAGAGCTTTTATTTGAGTACACACATAAATTTTTATATATTTTCCATCTATACATATACATAATATATATAAATATATGAAAAATTGATGTGGGTACTCAAATGAAAGGTCTCGATGAGTGTAATGTCGGGATGAGCTTATATCTTTAAAAATGTCAATAGTTCACAATATACAAGGTCATTTCTTAATTATATATCTAGAGATAGAGCACTTTTGAATACAGCCTAAATACTTATCATAATAAATTGTCTATCGGTGAGAATGATATGAAACCTCGAAAAGGCACAAATTCAAGTTAAGACCTTTGCAATGACACTAAATTTCACTAAAAAATTTTTATTATATGAGTATCCTTGAGACAAAATTTTTCTTGTTCTCATAATAATATGTATAATTCAAGTGGACTTGTGATAAATGCAACAAATTAATGGCAATTTGACAGTTGCAAGTAGCCAATAGCTAATTGCTAACTTACTACAGATTACACCTACTTTACTCCCCTGAGATCCTACCTGATTCTCAGGGAGGGAGTAAGTGAGGTGGACCGAGAACTTCGCTGTCCATCTTACAGCAACAAATAATAATAATTATAATAATAATAATAATAATAATAATAATAATAATAATAATTATTATAAAATAATAATAATTATAATGAAATAATAATAATTATTATATAATAATTTATAAAAATAATTTTTAAAATGAATTTTAAAGCTATTAATGCTTATAATTATTTTATTTTAACTTAAAGTCAATATTGAAGTCAGTAATAAATTGAAAGATATTTTTAATAATTTTATTTTTATCAAAAAATTATTTTATAATTACTCACATGGTCCATGTCAATAAAAGCAGCAGGATTCTCCGCGGGAAAAGTGCAAGTTTCAACAGCGACTACTTCCTGGACAAGACTCTGCTCCAGGTCGCTTATCATACTGCACAACTGGTCCAAGGAGCAGGAATCAGTCTCAATTATATTCTGATTGCAATCTTTGATTTCTTCTTTAGTTTTTTTCTCACTACTTCTTTCTCTTGCCCCCGCATTTTGGGGTGATTTTGTAAATTTTTGGCTTATCGGCGGCTTGCTTGTTACTTTCTGGTGCACGATGTTTATCATAGTGATTTTAATCAGTGTAACAAGTTGCACTCTACTCTCTACTTTACTCTGATAAATAAGCTTGTTAGTGAGTAAGTGAGGTAGCCGGTGAAAGTGAACGGACAATTGTTTTTCTTTTTTCAGCTTAGAAAATAGATTGAAGACCGATGGGGTTCGCCGTTGCTAAGGTTACCGTGCCAAATAATTTATTTATTTGCTTTTAATTTTAATCGTGATGTGTCATCGGTGTTATTTTAAATTCAATATGTTTTTATTTTATTAGTATTAATAATTATAGAGTTATTATTTTATAAAATTTATGAAAAAGTTTTATTTTTTCATTTAATAAAGTAAAGTAATTTTTCAAGTATGAAACTTTTGATGAAAATTAAGTTAGCCGATATCTAAAAGTTTTTAGAATTTTTCTTAATTCAAAAATTATTACAAATAAATAAAGAAAAATTTTCATTTGGAAAAAACTTGAAAAACTAGTAGTGCAATTTGTTAAAAATATTTTTTTTTTCTAATTTAATAAATGAAAAAAAATTAAAAATCTCGGCTAACTTTAATATTATTGAAACTTCACCGTTTTCCGGTCATAAAAAATTAAAAAATTGAGCTACCAGCAATTTTTTTTATACCTATCTTGTGAATCTTTTATAAAAAGTTTATGAAATTTTATATTAAAATTTTTTTTCAAGTTTGAAAAATTTAAAAATACTTACTTGCTTATTTTTTGATGCATTATATGAAAAAAATATATAAAAATTTTGAAAAATTATCCCATACCTTCTTAATCATTGATCGAATGTCAGAATTAATAAATTTTTCCAAAATTTATAAATTCACTGAAACAAAAATAAAATAAATTTTAATAAGCCAATTTTTCAATTTATGATACTGAAATTAAAAGACATCTGATAGATTTTTTCATTTTTATTAAAATTATTAACACTGAAAAGTTGACAGACATTAGAAAATCTTTTTAAAATTTTATAGCTATTAAATTATTGTAAAAAAGTTTTAATAAAAAAATTCCACTTCTAAAAATTAAAAAAATTAAAAAATTGACAGCTAAAAGTTGGCCAGTGTCATAAAAATTAATTACAAAAAGAGAATATATTTTTTCAAAATTTGTACTAGTAATTTTTTTATATGACATTAAAGTTAGCTGTCACTTGACAAATTTTTAACTTTATTTAACAATTAAATTAACTCTAAAAAATTATTTTGAAAAAATTGCATTTTTAATTTTTTTAAATTTCTAAATGTCAATTTTTTTTCTTGATTTTTTTGCCACAATTTATTTGTTAAAAAAAATTCTAAAAATTATTGAATATCTCCTAACTTTATTATCATTTTTTTTATTAAATTTTTTTCATAATAATTTAGTTATAAAAATCCAAAAAGTCTTTTAATTTTCATTATCACTTGATTTTTAATGTTGTAATGAACTTTGTTTAACAAACTTACCAATTTTCACCGACAAAAAACTCAAATAATTCCACAAATTAAAAAAAAAAAAAAAAAAAAAAAAAAAAAACATTTCTTCACTTACTAAAAAATATAATAAAATAAATTTTTTACAATTAAAACACATGATATTAAAATTAACCGACGTTCAACAATTTTTGATTTTTTTTTTTTTTATTAAATTAGAACAAAAAAAAATATTTTTACAAAATTGCATGTATAATTTTTATAATTTTCTACATATGAAATTTTTTCAATTAATTTTTTTTTAATAATTTTTTCAATAAAAAAAATTCTAAAAATTTTTAGATGTCGGCTAACTTTATTCTCATTTAAAACACTTTCTTTGTTAAAAAAAAAATAATTTAAATGAATTGGTCATATATACACTGTAATCCATATTTTTTTGACAGCAGAAATTAATGAAAATCAATTAAAAACAAATTGTTAGAAAAGAAATTGATACATAAAAATTTTAAAAATTAAAAATGGAATTTTCCATAAATAATTTTAATGATACTATAGTTAGCTGACAGCTGTCAATTTTTAAAATTCTTATGACAATACTAAAAGTGCTTCTAAAAATTTTCACTGATAATTTTCTTTAATTTTTACATGTGGAATTTTTTTATTAAATTTTTATGAAAATAAAGTTAGCCGACATTTAAAAATTTTTATAATTTATTTTATTGGAAAATAATTTTTAGAAAATAAAACAAAAATTTTTATATGCAGAAAATTTTAAAAATTATACGTGCAATTTTTTAAAATTATTTTTTTAGTTCTAATTTAATTAATAAAAAAAAAAATCAAAAATTGTCAAGTGTCGGCTAATTTTAGTATCATAAATTTTTTCCATAACAATTTAATTATTATAAAATTCTAAAAAAATTTTTAATATCTGTCAACTTCATGAGAATAAATTTAGCAGATATTTAATAATTTAAACAATTTTTTTAACAATTAAATTATAGCAAAAAAAAACGTAGAAAAAAAATTGACATGTAGAAATTTTAAAAAATTAAAAATAAAATTTTTTAGAAAATATTTCATTGTTAAATAAAATTAAAAAATTGTCAAATGACTACTAACTTTAATATCATGTCAAATTTAGTGTGATATAATTTTAAATAAATAATTTAGAACAAATTTTTTTGTTAAATAAAATAAAAAATTCATCTAGTAACTGTCAACTTTAACAGGTCGTCAAAAAATACAGAAAATACGTTATAAAATAGAGACTAAGACACTAGCGCCACCTGTGGCGGCGCCAAAACTTATCACTCTCTACTAACCCAATAGCCAATAAAATCGAACCCGCCATTTTCTTTCTCCCACACTGGCTGTAAATTAGTGAAATTAAACGAAGCTAAACGTTTTAATGCCATTTGCATTTGTGCATCTGCGTCAGAAGAATTGACGATGGACAATTAGCTACAAGTCAATAAATCTAACAATAATAAGTGTATAAAAACCAAGTAATTAAAATTCAATTTAATCGCCGAATATTTTGGCTGTAATTACAACCAGATAAATTCGTGACTTGACGCTGTAATTGGTTAAACCACAAACAGCATTACGATGGACTCCATTCCACGTACTCACGAAGGTAATTCAATTTATTTCTTTATTCAATAATTAAAAACTCAACTTTTGTAAATTAAATAATTGAAGAATATTTTTTTCAATTGTTTGACTCGAAAAATTGCTGAAAAAAATTTACAAACAAACTGTGTATTAAAACGTCTGAGATTGAGGTTAAGTTTATTAATTATTGTATTAAAATTTTTCTAGATATCGAGGCTCAGATCCGGGAGATTCAGTCCAAGAAAAAAGAAATCCAAACTGCAGTGACCGAAAAAGAACAAGTCGGATTGGGAAAAACGGGATTTTATGATCAAGATATTTACGATGGAACCAACAACAAATTTGAAGGCTACGTTACATCTATTGCGACTAATGATGAAGCCGACGATGATGATTATGAACCAAGTACATTCAGCTCTAACAAAAGGGCTGGATACAATCCACCAGCTGCTTTGCTTAATGATATTGCTCAGGTATTTTATTTTATTTTATTGATTAATTGTCTGTTAATATGAAAATTAAGTTAGCCGACAATTAAAAAATTTTTTTAATAAAAAAATTATTGCAAAATAAAAAAAAAAAGCCATTCGGCAGCCGAAATGGAAGTAGATTTCATGATGGATAATAAAAATACTACTAGGGTTGCATACGAAAAAAAAAAAAAAAGTTTCTGTCTGATTAAACAACAATGACGTCAAAACGAATGCAAAAGTAAAATTTCATTATATCTGTCTGAGAAAGTAGGTGATTTTTGGCCTAGACTGATAATGAGGTACACAAATTAAAGCTTATTTAATAAGCTTTCAGATACCATTTATAGAATTTTGATAAGATATCGCGTTCAATTGTAATTGCACCAAAATACGGTAAAAGTGCAAATTTATGCGATTTTTGTAAATTTTTGAATTGCTATTATTTTTAAACTATTTAATTTAGAGAAATAAATAAGTACACAAATTGAAGCTTATTAAATAAGCTTTCAAATGCAATTTACAGAAATCCGATAGGATGTCGCGTTCCATTGTTATTGCACGGAAATAAGGTAAAAGTGAAAATTTTTTGCGATTTTTGAAAATTTTTGAATTGCTCTCATTTTTAAACTAATCGACAGATTTGGTTCATCTTAGAACTTAACTTCGGAAATCGTCCTAAGAATAAGTATGTTACGTTTTATTGAGATCCGTACAGAATTACGAGAGTTAGAGAAGAGACAATGCCGATTATATCATATATATATATTAGGGTGGCGCAAAAAAACCGACTATTTTTTTTTTTTAAGTCTCGAGTGAAAAAAATGTTAGTTTTTGATGTTTTAAGAGCTCTCTCCAAAGGACAGCGTTACGGTATAATTTTATAGACTAAAAAAAAATAAGTTTCTGAAAATTTCAGTTCAAAATTTGAATTTTGAAAGGTCGCTCATAATTTTTTTCAATTTATTAGTGCATTTGTTTAGATTTTTTCAAGCGACCTTTTACTATTCAAATTAAAATTCCATGCATTTTTTTTTTTTTATTTAGTACAATAATCGATAAAAATACATCACGAAATGAACTAAAAATCAAGCACAACATAGAAAATATAATTTTTTTTTAATATTAATAATTTTATTTAATCAACTGCCAAGCGTGGGTTTGAATCCCAAGCTGGTCTTAGAAACCAGCTTGGTTGAGATTTGACCTTGCCGCGTAGGTTAAGATTTTTTCAAACCAAAAAGACCCCAACGTACCACTCCCAACACTTAAAGTCGGCGATATGACTAATTAAAGAAAAAAAAAAAAAATTATGAGCGACCTTTCAAAATTTAAATTTTTAACTAAAAGTTTCAGAAACTTATTTTTTTTTGGTCTATAAAATTATACCGTAACGAGATATATATATATATATATATAAACTTTTGAACCATATGCATTTTCTGAATCCGCTTGACGAGCTGAGTCGAAATATAGCAAAATTTTTCAAAAGTTCCGTCATGAGGACCAATGCAATAGTTAGATTTCTATGAAATCTACTAAAAAATACGCCATTCGGCCACACCCGAAATGGAAGGTAGATTTCATAGAATGAATTATCATCTTGTCTCAAATAAATGAAATTTATTTTAACATACATAAGTAGGTTGTATTACTCATTGTCTGAAAATGGTTCAATTGAACTCTTAACTTCGATAAAATAACTAATAATTGTCAAAAAGTTAACGTTATATACGACAAATTAGAAGTAATTTTATGAGATTTCACATAAATTTATCAAAAATTAGCTATCTTTTTGCTATTAAAAGTTATACATAAATCAAGTCACCGAAAACGTAATTTTTATCATTTTGAAGAGCTACTATTTCTGAACTAATCGAAGGATTTCGCTCATTTTAAGGCTCATGCAAGCTAATTGCCCTAGGAATCTATATACTAAATTTCTTTAGGATCTGTTGAGAAGGCTCCCCGCCTTTATTAATCTGCAAAAATTACCCATGTCAAAATTTCTCATACAAAAATATCTCAAGTACAAAACCAAAATTTATCACAACATAAATTAATCTGACGAAAATTAATCATCATTTACAAAAATACTTATATATCTTCAACAATAAAATGGCCTTTTGATCATGGTTTTTGTGTGTGTGAGAAAATATTGCTAGGATAAAATATTGCATAAAAAATTTTTGCTGAGAAATTTTGTCGTCGGTAATTATTGCATGAGAAATAAAAGACGGTCACCCTGATGAGGATTCTCGACAGAATAACATTCATAAGTCGGTTGTACTTCACAATGTCTGAAAATGGTTCAATAGAACTCTTAACTTTGATAGAATAATTGAAAATTGTCAAATATCAATGTTATATGCGTCAAATTAAATTTTCACTATTTTGATAATTTTTAAGAGCTGGAATTTCTAAACTTATTGATGGATTTCGCTCATCTTCGAGCTCATTCAAGGTTATTATCCAACGAATATGTGTAACAATTTTCATCTAGATTTTTGAGCTTTACTCGACTAATTGAAAGATATTACGACAAAATTCCGAGTAAATTCCGACATGAAAACCAATGCAAAAGATTGATTTCTATGAAATCTACCTAAAAAAAAAAACAATTTCTTATTGAAAAGCTATAAGTGCAATTTTTAAAAAATATTTATCATTTTTAATTTAATAAATGAAAAAATTAAAAACTTCGGCTAACTTGAGTGTTATTGATTAATTATTCATTTTACTAATTTTTAATTATATTTTTTTTAGAGCGACAGAGATTATGATCCATTCGCCGATCGCAAAGTACCAAAAATAGCAGATCGTGAAGATGAATATCGTCAGAAACGTCGCCACATGATCATTTCGCCGGATCGAGTTGATCCTTTTGCTGATGGTTTGTACATTTTTATATTATTCGCAAAACTTTATTTTTATTTTCTAAAGGTAAAAGAGCTCGTTGATTAAAGTTTAAACTTTCAATTATTTCGCTAATTTATCTTACGCTTTTTTTAGAGTTTTTTTCTAAGTCAAAGTTTTAATTATTCAATTATCAATTGTAAGTAGTGAGTAATATGAATTTTAGAAATTTGTATTTTTTTTTATTTCTTAAATTTTTATCAATACATTTAATTAAATTTTGAAATTTATATTTATTTTAAAATAGTTATAAATAATTTTTTAGTTTCATGGTCATCTGATTTTTTTTTGTCATAAAAAATAAAAAAATCAACAATTTAAGTAGATCTTTAATAATAATTATGAAAATTTATAAAAATAATTTTTTTAATTTATTTTAAAGCTATTAATGCTACCAAAAATTTTATTTCGACCAAAAATCATTAATAAAATCGGTAATAAATTAAAAAAACAATTTTTTAACTCTATTTTTAATAAATTTTACAAAAAAAAATTTTTTTATTAAAGTTTTTTGGACCACAGTATTAAAAAATTACTATTTATTTTAATAAATTATTTTTAATTAATTTTCCAAAATATTTCTGCTTAAAAAAAAATTATTTTTTAAAGCTCCTAAAATAAAAAAAAAAGATATGATAAAACAAATTAATATTATAATTAAAAAAAAATAAAAAAATAAAAATTTTTAAAGTTCATAATTTACATCACCACTACAATAATATTATCTAAGTATGAATGCCCGAAGAATGATTGTGTGTTTGTTATCAAATGAAAACCATACTAATGTATGAATTTTTTTTCAATCTTAGTGACGATCAACACATTTGGAATCATCCACTTTCCCAGGATACTTTGTCGAAGGTTAACATAAACCGGCATTGAATTGTAGTTATACTTAACCAAAGCTTGCAATCAAACTTTTCTTTCTTGCATATAAAAATATTTATTAAAAAAAATTAAAAATTAATCCCAAAAATCTCATCAAAAATTTTTTATTAAATTTTTAAAAATATTTATTCTTAATAATTTTTTTTTTTTTTTTTTTAATATTTTTTTATCCTAAAAAAAATCCATCCAAGACAGAAAAGTTTTATAAATTTCCAAGCTTGGGTTCAACCGTTAAATTAATTCAGTTGAGTTCTCTTAGTATGAGTGGTTTTGAATGCAAATATTATTAATAACGAGAATGAGTTAATTTTTAGATGGCTAAAAGTTTATAACGATGTGGAAGACATTTGAGCAGGCGAGTGTTCCCCTATGGCCATAAACCTTCACGTACGTATTTAATAATGTCCCTGGGCTACTGACAAAACTCTTAATAATTATTTTAACTGTTATTTAATAATCGATCGTTATTTTAATAAAGATTTTATCGGAAGAGTTTATTTTATTTAATAACTTTAAATGATTTGCGAGAGTGAATTCAGTAGCTTCAATACCAATTATCGGACATTGAAACACCATAAAAGTTTAAACTGGACTAGGAAGTCATTTTATTAATAACAATTTTATTAATTTTTTTTCTTCTTAATATTCTTTTATTATATTATTATAATATATTTATGATTATTATTATTTAATTAATCATACTAATTGTTACGCTTGCGTGACGTTTGATTCCTGGTTACAGGTGGTAAAACTCCAGATGCTGGTTCACGTACTTACACCGAGATTATGAAAGAGCAGATGGTCAGAGGTGAAGAATCAGAGGTAATATTTATTTTATTATCTAATAATTAAAAATAAATCTTAAAATTATGGTTCAATCTAAATAATAGTAAAATTTATCTTATAATATAGAAGAATAACTAATTAACAACATCCCTTTGTCACAAACCTCCATTATTTTTTAAGTTTCTCGTAATTATTATTTGACTGAGTGTGACTGGTGAGACTAAGAAAAATCCTTCTCTCTTACCAAAGGTATACTTAAAGTCCAATTTCAGTTCGACCACTAAACTTTTAAAAAATACTTCCCTCAATACAAAATTTATCCTACAAACATTCAATATTATGAAGAATTAGACTGATTACCTACGTAGAAACAATGAAAAAAATTTGTTTTTATTGTGACTGGTGGGACAAGTACAAAATGTCTACATCAAGTTGTTTATTAAAAAGACCTTTATATTATTTCAACCTTAGAAACATTATTGTTTCTACATTTAACTATAAATTATTTAGGATAATTAAAAAAAACTAATTAAAAAACACAAATAAAGGATTTAGCATGCTGACAACACGATCTTGATAAATTAGGTGTTAATTAATAACGAACATAAACAAAATTTGTTCTTAAAACTATAATAATAAATATGTTAGTCAATAACAAACATAAAATGAATTTGTTGTTAAAACTATTAAAACAACATTTGACCCGGATACAAGTTAGTACGGCTGAAAAGTTACTAGGAGAGAAAAATTGATTTTCTAATTGATTAAAAAAAATTTTTTTTACAAAGTAAAATATAAACTTTTAATAATTAGGACTAAATTAGAATGAATTAAAGAAATTTTTAAATTTTAATTTTCCCATTTCGCATGAAATTCCCCTATAGTAAAATTTATCTTATAACATAGAAGAATAACTAATTAAAAACATCCATTTGTCAAAAACCTCGATTACTTTTTAAGTTTCTCGTAATTATCATTTGACTGAGTGTGACTGGTGGGACATAAAAAAATCCTTCTCTTTTACCAAAGGTATACTTAAAGTCCAATTTCAGTTCGACCACTAAACTTTTAAAAAATAATTCCCTCTCAATACAAAATTTATTCTACAAACATTCAATATTATGAAGAATTAGACTGATTACCTACGTAGAAACAATTAAAAAAATTTGTTTTTATTGTAACTGGTGGGACAGGCATTTGTGACTGGTGGGACAAGTACAAAATGTCTACATCAAGTTGTTTATTAAAAAGACCTTTATATTATTTCAACCTTAGGAACATTATTGTTTATATATTTAACTATAAATTATTTAGGATAATTAAAAAAAACTAATTAAAAAACACAAATAAAGGAGTTAGCATGCTGACAACACGATCTTGATAAACTTCGGTGTTAATTAATAACGAGCATAAACAAAATTTGTTCTTAAAACTATAATAATAAATATGTTAGTTAATAACAAACAAAATGAATTTGTTGTTAAAACTATTAAAACAACATTTGACCCGTATGCAAGTTAGTATGGCTGAAAAGTTACTAGGAGAGAAAAATCGATTTTCTTATTGATTAAAAAAATTTTCTTTACAAATTAGTAAAATATAAACTTTTAATAATACATCAGGACTAAATTAGAATGAATCAGAGAAATTTTTAAATTTTATTCATTTTTCCATTTCGCATGGAATGCCCCTATAGTAAAATTTATCTTATAATATAGAAGAATAACTAATTAACAATATCCGTTTATCAAAAACCTTCATTACTTTTTAAATTTCTCGTAATTATCATTTGACTGAGTGTGACTGGTGGGACATAAAAAAAATCCTTCTCTTTTACCAAAGGTATACTTAAAGTCCAATTTCAGTTCGACCACTAAACTTTTAAAAAATACTTCCCTCAATACAAAATTTATCCTACAAACATTCAATATTATGAAGAATTAGACTGATTATCTACGTAGAAACAATTAAAAAAATTTGTTTTTATTGTGACTGGTGGGACAAGCATTTGTGACTGGCGGGACAAGTACAAAATGTCTACATCAAGTTGTTTATTAAAAAGACTTTTATATTATTTCAACCTTAGAAACATTATTGTTTATATATTTAACTATAAATTATTTAGGATAATTAAAAAACACAAATAAAGGATTTAGCATGCTGACAACACGATCTTGATAAACTTAGGTGTTAATTAATAACGAACATAAACAAAATTTGTTCTTAAAACTATAATAATAAATATGTTAGTCAATAACAAACATAAATTGAATTTGTTGTTAAAACTATTAAAACAACATTTGACCCGCATACAAGTTAGTACGGCCGAAAAGTTACTAGGAGAGAAAAATTGATTTTCTAATTGATTAAAAAAAATTTTTTTTACTAATCAGTAAAATATAAACTTATTTAACGTATTTAAAATAATTAATGAGTTTTTATTATGATTCCAGATACGTAAAAAAATAATAGAAAAAGCTAAAGATGGAACACTCAAAGCTACTAATGGTGAACCCAAACCCGCTCCTAAGAAACGTGGCCGTTGGGATCAAACTGATGACACGCCAGCGGCCAAAAAAGTTGCTGGTACTGCAGCAACACCTAATTCCTGGGATAACACTGACGTAAGAGTTCTTTTTTTTTATTTTTTCAAATATCAAGTTAAAAAATTATTTCCTCATCTTAACACTGTTAACGTATTGAAAAATTATCTAAGTATTTAGCCAGAAAAAAATCAACAATAATTTTTTTTATTTAAAAAAAAATCCCCAGGTTAGAAACTAGGTTGTCTTTTTATTAAGTTATTATTTCAAAAAAGTTTGTTACTCAATTCAATATTCCATTAATTGATATTGAGCTTGCTTATACAAATAAATAGAATTTTGCTTTGTTAAACATTGACTTTTGTTTAATTGCACTTTATTATTTTAAATATTGACGTTTTTAACGATATAAGCTCATTCCGATGTTACACTCATCAATAGGTTTCATTTGAGTACCCACATGCTTTTTTGATATATTTTTCATATATACATATATATATATAAATATAAAAAATATATGAAAAATTGATGTGGGTGCTCAAATGAAAGGTCTCGGCAAGTGTAATATCAGGATGAACTTATATCATTAAAAATGTCAATAATTCACATGATTCAATGTCATTTCTTAATTATTGACATTTTTTAAGATATCAACTCATTTCAATGTTACACTCATCAAGACCTTTCATTTGAGTACCCACATGGCATTTTTTATATATTTTATATATATGTAGTATTTATGAAATATATAAATATATAAAATATATGAAAAATTGATGTGGGTACTCAAATGAAAGGTCTCGATGAGCTTAACATCAATATGAGCTTATATCTTTAAAAACCTCAATAATTCACAAGATACAATATCATTTCTTAATAAAGTATCTAGAGATAAATTTTCAAATGTAGCCTAATTAATCATAAATTCCAGGTAACACCAGCAGCAATAAGATGGGACGAAACCCCAGGCCACGGCAAAGGCGGTGAGACCCCAGGCGCGACCCCAGGAGTCAGCACCAGAATGTGGGACTCAACCCCCAGCCACGCTACCCCAGGAGCAGTAACTCCCGGCCGCGAGACTCCCTCGCACGACAAAATACTCTCCAGCCGTCGAAACCGTTGGGACGAGACCCCCAAAACCGAGCGTGAGACCCCGGGCCACAACAGTGGCTGGGCCGAGACCCCCCGAACCGACCGCGTAGCCGGCGATCTAATCCAAGAAACCCCAACACCCTCCGCCTCCAAGCGACGTAGCCGTTGGGACGAAACGCCCTCCAACCAAACCCCGGGCTCAATGACCCCCCAGACCCCAGCGACACCCTTAACGACCCCGCACCAAACCTCCATAATGACCCCAAGCGCCGTAACCCCAACCGGGCCCAAAGCCATGGGCCTCGCCACCCCCACACCGGGCCACCTAATGTCCCTAACCCCCGAACAACTCCAAGCTTATCGCTGGGAGCGTGAAATCGACGAAAGAAACCGCCCCCTATCCGACGACGAGCTAGACTCACTTTTCCCTCCAGGGTACAAAATTCTCCAGCCTCCAGCAGGTTATGTTCCCATCCGAACCCCCGCTAGGAAGCTAACAGCTACTCCCACGCCAATGGCAGGAACTCCCCAAGGTTTCTTTATCCAAACGGAAGACAAAAGCGCTAAATACGTCGACAACCAGCCTAAAGGCAACCTTCCTTTTATGAAGCCCGAAGACGCTCAGTACTTCGATAAACTTCTAGTTGACGTTGATGAAGAGTCTCTAAGCCCTGAGGAGCAAAAAGAGAGAAAAATAATGAAGCTACTGCTTAAAATCAAAAACGGAACTCCTCCGATGAGGAAAGCAGCTTTGAGACAAATTACCGACAAAGCCCGAGAATTCGGAGCTGGTCCTTTATTCAACCAAATTCTGCCCCTATTAATGTCCCCTACTTTAGAAGACCAAGAGCGCCATCTGTTAGTCAAGGTCATAGATCGAATTCTTTACAAACTTGATGATCTAGTGCGTCCTTACGTCCACAAAATTTTGGTAGTGATAGAACCGCTGCTAATTGACGAAGACTACTACGCTAGAGTTGAAGGTAGAGAGATCATTTCTAACCTTGCTAAAGCCGCAGGATTAGCGACTATGATCTCCACAATGAGGCCAGACATAGATAACATAGATGAGTATGTAAGAAACACAACGGCTAGAGCCTTTGCAGTAGTAGCTTCAGCCCTGGGAATCCCCTCACTACTCCCCTTCTTAAAAGCCGTCTGCAGGAGCAAGAAATCCTGGCAGGCTAGGCACACTGGTATTAAAATCGTACAGCAGATTGCTATCTTAATGGGGTGTGCAATTCTCCCTCACTTAAAGAGTTTGGTAGAGATTATAGAGCACGGATTAGTCGATGAGCAGCAGAAGGTAAGGACGATTACTGCCTTAGCGATCGCAGCGCTAGCCGAAGCTGCTACACCTTATGGTATAGAAAGCTTTGATTCGGTGCTGAAACCCTTGTGGAAGGGTATTAGAACCCATAGAGGAAAAGGTTTGGCTGCTTTTTTAAAAGCCATTGGGTACTTGATTCCCTTAATGGACGCTGAGTACGCTAATTACTATACCAGAGAAGTAATGTTGATTTTAATTAGAGAGTTTCAGTCTCCTGATGAGGAAATGAAAAAGATTGTGCTTAAGGTTGTTAAGCAGTGTTGTGGAACGGACGGAGTTGAAGCTCAGTATATAAAAGATGAAATTCTCCCGCACTTTTTTAAGCACTTCTGGAACCACCGCATGGCACTGGACAGAAGGAATTACCGACAGTTGGTAGATACTACTGTAGAGATTGCGAATAAAGTCGGCGCTTCTGAGATAATAAACAGAGTTGTAGATGATCTTAAAGATGAGAATGAGCAGTATCGGAAAATGGTTATGGAGACTATAGAGAAAATTATGGGGAATTTAGGAGCTGCTGATGTAGACTCGAGGTTAGAGGAACAGTTGATAGATGGCATTCTGTACGCGTTCCAGGAACAGACTACAGAGGACGTTGTTATGCTCAATGGCTTTGGAACTATTGTTAATACTTTGGGAAAGCGTGTTAAGCCTTACCTTCCTCAGATTTGTGGAACCATTTTGTGGAGGTTGAATAACAAGTCCGCTAAAGTGAGACAGCAGGCCGCTGATTTGATCTCTAGGATCGCGGTAGTGATGAAAACCTGTCAGGAAGAAAAGCTTATGGGCCATTTGGGTGTAGTCTTGTATGAATATCTCGGTGAAGAGTACCCAGAGGTTTTGGGTAGCATTTTAGGAGCGCTTAAGGCTATAGTTAATGTCATTGGAATGACAAAGATGACGCCACCGATTAAAGACTTGTTGCCTAGATTGACGCCCATTTTAAAGAACCGACACGAGAAGGTTCAGGAGAATTGTATTGATTTGGTGGGAAGGATAGCTGACCGCGGGCCGGAGTATGTTTCTGCTAGAGAATGGATGCGAATTTGTTTCGAGCTTCTAGAATTGTTAAAAGCACACAAAAAAGCAATCCGCCGGGCGACTGTTAACACTTTTGGGTACATTGCTAAGGCAATTGGTCCACATGATGTTTTAGCGACATTGTTGAACAATTTGAAGGTTCAGGAGCGACAGAACAGAGTTTGCACCACTGTTGCTATTGCAATTGTCGCGGAAACTTGCAGTCCGTTCACGGTCCTTCCGGCGCTGATGAACGAGTATCGGGTTCCGGAACTAAATGTCCAAAATGGAGTGCTTAAGTCGCTCTCGTTTTTATTTGAGTACATTGGGGAGATGGGCAAGGATTACATCTACGCGGTAAGTCCGCTGTTGGAAGACGCATTAATGGACCGGGATTTGGTTCATAGGCAGACCGCTTGCGCTGCTATCAAACACATGGCGCTTGGAGTTTATGGCTTTGGGTGCGAAGATGCGCTGATTCATTTGTTGAACCACGTTTGGCCGAATGTATTTGAAACTTCGCCGCATTTGGTTCAGGCTTTCATGGATGCTGTGGATGGACTTAGGGTGGCGCTGGGACCTATCAAGATTCTTCAGTACACCCTTCAGGGATTGTTTCATCCTGCTAGGAAGGTTAGGGATGTTTATTGGAAGATTTATAACTCGCTTTATATTGGTGGGCAAGACGCACTTGTGGCGGGGTATCCGAGGATCATGAATGATCCGAAGAATCAATATATTCGATATGAGCTTGATTATGTCTTGTGAATTGGAAAGTTTGAGAAGTAACTTTTGGTTTGTAGAGGTTATGTTATTATTAAGTTAAAGTGTATAGGCGTAATATTAATTATTTTTCCAAGCTTTTAGACAAGACATGGTTTATTAATACGATTTATTATTGTAATTGATTTATGTTAGCTTATATTTTTAATTTATGGTAAATAAACTAATCATACTTGAAAATTATAATGACTTTTTTTTTATACAGTACAACCTGGCTATAAGTTCAGTACAACCTGGCAAAACCATATATATTACCAAAATGTGAGGGGCCTTAAGACAAAGTTGCGTAATGTATTGTATAATACCTCCATTATTGATTATGATATTTATATTTTTACTGAAACATGGCTTAATAGTACTATATTTTCTTCTGAATTGTTTGATTCGAATTTATTTAATGTTTTTAGATGCGACCGGCGTGAGACATTCAGGAAATCAGGTGGAGGTGTTTTAATAGCATGTAATGCTTCATTACCTGCTCGGTCTTGTAACCTTGATGATATAATAGAGCAATTTCCACAAATTGATATAGCTTGTGTAACTGTTGGATTAAATCTTTCTATGAATATTATTGGGCTCTATATACCTCCAGATTTAAATATTCAGGTATACACTGATTTCCTGGATGTCCTTTTAACGCACCCTTCTGTTGATGCAGATGAGCTGGTGGTGATCGGTGACTTTAACTCACCAAATTATCTAGCTTATGTTAATGATGGTTATGTTTGTCCAAAGGCTGAGGTGATAAATTACTTTGCATGCTTTCTCAACCTTAAACAATTCAATTGTATTGTAAACTCAATTAACAGACTGCTTGATCTAGTGTTTAGTACTCTTAAATATGTCAACATGATCGTCACTGAGCCTATACTTAAACTTGACCCGTACCATCCGGCACTATCGATCTCACTCCAGATTATTATTGATCGTGGTAAAAATAGTTGTAAGATGTCAGTGAGCAAGTTCAACTTTCATAGGTATAACAAAGATATACTCACTGACAGCCTTAATAACCTGAATTGGGATCTAATGTATAATATGCATCCGGATGATGCGTGTAAAGTTTTTTATCAATTAATTGAATCCGCCTTTGATCGGTCGCTCCCAAGGACTGCTGCATATTCTACTTATATTAATAATAAGTATCCCATGTGGTTTACATGGGATATAATCAGTGATTACAAACTTAAAGAATTATATAGACTCAAATTAAGAAAAAATCCCACAAGTTATTATAAAGCTCAGTATAAAGCCCTTAGAAGCTCACTAAAATCTAGATTTAAAATTGCACATAGGAACTTCCAGACAGAAGCTGAAGCAAGTCTATACAGTGAACCAAAAAAGTTCTGGAAATTCATCAGTAATGGTAAGAGACAGAATCAGTTTCCTACTAGTTTCTGTATAAATAATGAGAGTGTTTCTGATCCTCAAGTTATTGCTGATGAATTTGCAACGTATTTCAGTAGTGTATTCAACCCTTTTGATTTGTCCGTCAACCTTGATGAAATATGCCCCAAAAGTGACTACCTGGGGGGCATCCTACTACCAGATGAGGCGACCATTTTAAAATATATTAATCAACTACCAAACAAAATGTCTGCTGGAGCTGATGGCATACCTTGTACCATAGTCAAGGACACCGCTACTTGTTTCGTGTCTCCCCTGACACGTCTAATTCAGTCTTGCATTGAGTATCGAGTTTTTCCTTCACTATGGAAACATTCTAAGGTTTGTCCAATTCACAAGGCTGATGATCCTACATTAATCACAAATTATAGACCTATATCGGTTATTTCTGTATTCGCAAAGGTTTTTGAAATGTATATTTACGACCAACTATTGCCGTATGTCAGCGTCACTATCAGTAATGCGCAGCACGGTTTCTTCTGCCGTCGCTCGACAGTGACCAATTTAATTTCATACACTGAGTACCTAAATAGTAATATGAAAAACGGTGATCAGGTAGACGTTATTCAAACCGACTTTGCCAAAGCTTTCGACAAAGTTGATATTATTATTCTGATACACAGGCTTTGTGACTTGGGCATACCATCATATTTGCTCACACTGTTGATATCTTATCTCACAAATAGATCTAACAGTGTATTATTCAATGGCTTCCGCTCTAGCACTTTTAGATCCTCCTCGGGTGTTCCCCAGGGTTCGAATCTTGGTCCTCTGTTATTTCTCATATTTATCAATCCACTTGAAAAAGTAATAACTTGTCCCTTCGAGCTCTTTGCGGATGATGCTAAATACTGCCTGTGTGTTAGAACATGGTCTGATTGTCTTGTGCTTCAGAGAAATCTTGAAGCATTAGCAACCTGGTGTAAAGAAAACAAGCTTCAGCTCAATGTAAACAAATGCATAGTAATGTCTTTTAGCAGAACACAGCCTCAAATTGAATTTCCCTACTCTATTAATTCTATCCCTCTTAAATATGTTACAACCTGTAGGGATCTTGGAGTTGTTTTCGATAATCGTTTAACATTTACTGCTCACTATGCTGCCATCACTTCCTCAGCAGTTAAAATACTGGGATTTGTGATTAGGACGACTAAAAATTTCAAAACCTCAATACTATTAAAACCTTATACTGTGCTTTAGTTCGTTCAAGATTAGAGTATGCATCAGTAATTTGGTCACCGATTTTTAAAAAACATATGCAGGAAATTGAAAAAATTCAGAGGAGATTCTTAAAATACTTAGAGTACAAAAGAAATGGTGTCTATCCTGAGCGTGGTGCTGATTATCTCGCACTTTGCTCCTGTGCTTCTTATGCTCACCCTTGAAGAGAGGAGGACATGTGCAGCAGTGCTTTGTAGTTGGTGTTATCAAGGGTAAGATATATTGCCCGAGCTTTCTGGGACTTCTTCCTTTTGATTCACCTCTACGGAATCTGCGATCAACAGACCCTTTTCGCTGTCCACTTGCCAGGTCAGCTTTTGAACAGTCATCACCATTGTATAGACTAATAAATATTTGTAATTATATTGCGGCTAACAATAATTTAGCTGACTTTGATCTCCTTGATTTCAGTTATCCGATCACTGCCAACTGCATCAGTAATATTGTACAATCGTTACGCAGCATTACATAAAACTACTTAATTAATAATGTCAGTTACTTCTCTCTTTCATTTGTATTCATTCTTTTTTTTTAGATTACTTTCTTTGTTATTTACTCTGTAACCTTCATATAATTATGTGATAGTGTAACCCTGTTAATGGCCCATTGGGTTGTTGGGTTTAAAAATAGGAAATAAATAAATAAATAAATAAATAAGTTACTTCCCCTCAATTTTTTTTCACTCTTCTCGGGATGGTTTCCTCACTACAGTTCCACTGACAACGTTTTTCGGTTCTCGCTGAGGAGATTATTCCCGCAGTCCTTTTATAAGTTACTCTAATATGTACTACATATACACAAAAAACCACTGGGGTAAGTGTGGGTATTACTGCAGTTTTTTTCGTAAGTCTCACTTCGAAAGCATTTTATAAAATTTTCTCAAGATAATAATAACTTTTTTTTTCAACAAAAGTTTGACTCATTAACCCAAAAATAAAATCAACAATCAGAGAAACAAATATTTTCGTTAAATAATAAGCATTTAAAAAGAAGTCTAAATGCAGTAATATTACTGCAGATCTTAAAGTAGCTTGCCTATTACTGTATTCTCGTAATAATTACCGTAACTCCTATTCTTTCCCGCTTCACAGCATTATTTATGTTTGTAAAAATGCTTACCGTAAGATGGACGGTGTGGCTTAATGTATATAGAATAAGCGAAAGGAAATTTAGTATAGACCGGATAGCTCAAATGGTAGAGTAGCCGACATGTCTTCGGAAGGTTCTGGGTTCGAATCCCAGTCCGAGCTATCTAATAATTTTTTTCTCGCATATTCTATAAACTCACATTAAGATGATCCTCTCCACATTCCTTTCTCAATCCTTCCCTACCAATATCCTGTTACGTGAATGTGGAACGCTTCACGTAATAATTACCGTAACTCCTACTCTTTCCCGCTTCACAGCATTATTTATATTTGTAAAATGCTTACCGTAAAGATGGACGATTGTGGCTTAATGTATATAGAATAATCGAAAGGAAATTTAGTATAGACCGGATAGCTCAAATGGTAGAGTAGCCGACATGTCTTCAGGTTCTGGGTTCGAATCCCAGTCCGAGCTATCTAATAATTTTTTCTCGCATATATTCTATAAACTCACATTAAGATGATCCTCTCCCACATTCCTTTCTCAATCCTTTCCTACCAATATCCTGTTACGTGAATGTGGAACGCTTCACGTAATAATTACCGTAACTCCTACTCTTTCCCGCTTCACAGCATTATTTATATTTGTAAAAATACTTACCGTAAGATGGACGGTGTGGCTTAATGTATATAGAATAATCGAAAGGAAATTTAGTATAGACCGGATAGCTCAAATGGTAGAGTAGCCGACATGTCTTCGGAAGGTTCTGGGTTCGAATCCCAGTCCGAGCTATCTAATAATTTTTCTCGCATATTCTATAAACTCACATTAAGATGATCCTCTCCACATTCCTTTCTCAATCCTTTCCTACCAATATCCTGTTACGTGAATGTGGAACGCTTCACGTAATAATTACCGTAACTCCTACTCTTTCCCGCTTCACAGCATTATTTATATTTGTAAAAGTGCTTACCGTAAGATGGACGGTGTGGCTTAATGTATATAGAATAAGCGAAAGGAAATTTAGTATAGACCGGATAGCTCAAATAGTAGAGTAGCCGACATGTCTTCGGAAGGTTCTGGGTTCGAATCCCAGTCCGAGCTATCTAATAATTTTTTCTTGCATATTCTATAAACTCACATTAAGATGATCCTCTCCACATTCCTTTCTCAATCCTTCCCTACCAATATCCTGTTACGTGAATGTGGAACGCTTCACGTAATAATTACCGTAACTCCTATTCTTTCCCGCTTCACAGCATTATTTATATTTGTAAAAATGTGGAACGCTTCACGATTTTTTTTTTTTTTTATAAGTCCACGTTCATAAGACTATTAAGAAAAAAAAAATTTTTTTTTTTCTTTACAAAAAGATATAAAATAGAAAAATTAAAAAATCCAAGTAACCGATATGATTGTATATGATTTTCGGAAATTAAAAAAAATTTTGTTGTAAATTTAAAAATTAAGAAAAAAATTTTGGAATGTACTTGGTGTGCGTCATTGTGTATTTCAATTTTTTTTTAAGTCCTAGTAAATAGATTTTACGAATTTCATTAAAAGTAAAATATTTTGCAACCACGCACACTAAATACGTTCCAAAATTTTTTTTTTAATTTTTAAATTTACAACAAAATTTTTTTTAATTTCCGAAAATCATATACAATCATATCGGTTACTTGGATTTTTTAATTTTTCTATTTTATATCTTTTTGTAAAGAAAAAAAAAATTTTTTTTTTTCTTAATAGTCTTATGAACGTGGACTTGGCGCGATTTTTTTACAGTGAAACTATTTTTGTTCGGATAACCAGGTTCTACTGTAATTTGAAATCATACGATCGTTAATATAATTTATTTAAATTAAATTAAATATTAAAAAATGAATTTTATTTTTTATAATTTGAAAAAATTTTTTAGATTTTTGTGAAAAATTTCACATGTAGAAATTTAAAAAAATTAAAGGTGAGAATTTTTGAAAATATTTCTTTTATAATAATTGATTAATTGGAAAAAAATTAAATTTAACTTGTATAATTAATATTTTATTATTTTAAATTGATTTGTTATAATTATTATTTTAAATGATAAATTTTATTTTTTTCAAACTTGCACTTATATTTTTTAAATTGTAAATATAAAATATTTTAATTATTTAAAAAAAAATGTGTAAAAAATATTTATTTTTAAAATACAATTAAATAAATATTTTTAAAACAAATATTTCAAATTTTCGCGCGTTTAGTTAACAACAGATGTCACTTTAGTAAATTCTAAAAATTCATTCAAAAACATTGCTTAGATTTTATGGTTATGTATTATTTCAAATCCAACGGTCACAACAAACGCTCTCATAAACATTTTGATAAAAATAGTGATTAAACAGTTTTAAAAGCCAAAAAAAAAAGGCGTAATAAAAAAAATTAAAAAACAACAAAAAGTGATAGTAAAAACAACAAAATCAGCTGATTAAAATGGATTTTTCACCAGAATCTGTTTATTCTTTGCTAACTGAGCTCGGGTTCCCAGTTACCATGGAAGATCTTAAAAATCCAACTGAACCATTTATGATTAAATTTCTGACGGATTTTTGCCAACGATTTCACATTGATGCCCAGACACTGACTCAAGTAATTTTTTATTTTTACAAAATTTATAATAGTAGATTTAATAGATACCTAACAATGTCGTCACTAAAGTTGACAGACTAATTATAATTAGACTAAATTTATTAGAAAAAATTAAATGAATTAGAATAATTTTTTTTAGAATTTTATGGTGAAAATGAAGTTAGCCGACATTTCAAAATTTTTAGAAATTTTTTATTAAAAAATCTTCAATTAAAAAACTTAAAAAAAAATTGTCACATGTAAAAAACTTAAAAAACTATAAGTGCAATTTTTTAGAAAAATCTTTTTAGTTGTAATTTAATTAATAAAAAAAAATCAAAAATTTTTAGACGTCTGCTAACTTCAGTATCATATTTTATGACAATTAAATTACTATGAAAAATAATTGACAAAAAAATTTCATATCTGAAAATAAAAAAAAATTTTTAGAAGCATCTTATTTGTTGCAAAATCAAAAAAATTGACAATTGTCATCTAACTTCAGTATCATTAATTTTTTAGATTTTTATGACAGTTAAATAAAAATAAAAAAAAATTTTTGCATGACATTAAAGTTAACAATCACTTGATTAATTTATTAATTTTATTTGACAAATAAATTTGCTCCAAAAAATTGCATTTTTAATATGAAAATTAATTTAGCAGATATTTAATCATTTTTAAAACTTTTGTTAACAAATAATTTATAGCAAAAAAAAATTATGAAAATTAAGTTAGCCTACATCTAAAAATTAAAAAAATTTTTTTTTCATTAAAAAAATTATTGCAAAAATTTTTTTTTAAAAATTGTCATTTGTAAAAAACTTGAAAAACTTTAAGTGCAATTTTTAAAAAATATTTTTTTTTTCTAATTTAATTATTGAAAAAAAATCAAAAATTTAAAAATGTGGGCTAACTTTAGTGTTATAGAAAAATTGACATGTAGAAATTAAAAAAAAAATTATAAATGCAATTTTTTGAAAATGATTTTTTAAAATTAATTTAATTGTTAAATAGAATTAAAAATTTGTCAAGTAAGCTTACTTAGATGTCATATTTTTAATTTTTTTTAATTTCTACATGTCAATTGTCTTGTCATAATTTATATAGTAAAAAAAGTTCTTAAAATTATTAAGTAACTGCTAAATAAATTTTTATAAATTAAACGAAAAATTTCCTATGAAGAAATTAAAAAAAAAAATGTTTTCTATAATAATTGATGTGTCATAAAAATTCCAAGAATTATCAAATGTCAGCTGATTTTAATATTATTAAAATCCAATAAATCAATTAATTAACAAATTAATTATTATTCATTAATTATAGCTGGCATTTGAGCAAGTTGAGCTTCTAAAAGTCACCGGTGATCAAAACGCATCTCATGTGATAGCTCTATTGAACCTAAGTGAAGTGATCAGCATCATCGGTGAAAAAATATTTGTCAAAGACTTTTCTGTGACAGACATCACAGCTCCTGGAGCTAAGCGCACCCGGAAAATAATAAAATTCCTCGCTAACTTCGCTTTGTATGCCGAGGGTGCGTCCATCAAGATGCAAGAAGAGACGGACAAGATTTTTGCAAAGGCTCAGGAGATTGAGAACACCAAGAAGAAGTCGGATGAGATGAAAGAACAAATGAACAAAAAGGCCGCAGACATGGCTGCAATGATGGCTCAGATTGAGGCAAATAACAAGAAATCCGAAGAAATTAAAGCCAGGATGAAAAGAAGACAGGAAAAAATAGAACTAACTCGAAAACACAACGAGGATCTTCTGAAGACTTGCAGTAAGTTGAGGGAGGCTTATTCTAACAAGTGCAATGAGGTCAGCAAACTCGAGTCTATTTCTCTGCAACTGAAGGCTAAAATTGTTGATGATCCTAGCAAAGAACGACTCCGGTTGCAGGAGTTGATGAAAGAGCAGGTGGAGAAAGAAGAAAATAAAGCTGCTACTGAGGAAGCTATTCAGCAAAAAGAAACCTGTTATTTTGCATTTTGAAAAAATTGCTTAATTTTATTCAGCAATCGCACAGTAAACTTCCGGATACTTTTAAATGGCAGAAACGTGTTATGTAATTATATTTTATAATTCTAATTATTATTATCGACGTTCTAATTAGCAAATTGTCTAACTCCATTTTAGAGAATCTTCTATTTGTACGAAAAAAACAATTAGTTCACAATTTATTATTACTTTAAAAAACCATTTAATATCATTAATATCTGATAAAGATATAATATTTAGGTTTGAATCATTCAAATAATTCATAATTGGATTATTGCTGCATCAAAGTGTTAAAAATCACCCTCTAAAAATTAAGGAGTTAGACAAATTGCTAATTAGACGGTCATTATTATTATTATTATTATGATTAAGAAAATGAGAAAAAATTTGTCTCTAGGATAATCATATGATAAAATCGGTTTTATTAGTGAAATTTAGTATCAGGGTCTAGATACATAATTAAGAAATGACCTTGTATCTTGTGAAATATTGACATTTTTAATGATATAAGCTCATCCCGATGTTACACTCATCGAGAGCTTTCATTTGAGTACCCACATCAATTTTTCGTATATTTTACATATTTATATATATTATAAATATTTATATATGAAAAATATATCAAAAATACCATGTAGGTACTTAAATGAAAGATCTCGATGAGTGTAACTATAAAATGAGTTTATATCTTAAAAATGTCAATAATTAGAAATTACCTTGTATCTTGTGAAATATTGACATTTTTAAAGATATAAGCTCATCCCGATGTTACACTCATCGAGAGCTTTCATTTGAGTACCCACATCAATTTTTCGTATATTTTACATATTTATATATATATTATAAATATTTATATATGAAAAATATATAAAAAATACCATGTTGGTACTTGAATGAAAGATCTCGATGAGTGTAACATAAAATGAGTTTATATCTTAAAAATGTCAATAATTAAGAAATTACCTTGTATCTTGTGAAATATTGACATTTTTAAAGATATAAGCTCATCCCGATGTTACACTCATCGAGAACTTTCATTTGAGTACCCACATCAATTTTTCGTATATTTTACATATTTATATATATATTATAAATATTTATGTATGAAAAATATATCAAAAATACCATGTGGGTACTTGAATGAAAGATCTCGATGAGTGTAACATAAAATGAGTTTATATCTTAAAAATGTCAATAATTAAGAAATTACCTTGTATCTTGTGAAATATTGACATTTTAAAGATATAAGCTCATCCCGATGTTACACACATCGAGAGCATTTGAGTACCCACATCAATTTTTCGTATATTTTACATATTTATATATATATTATAAATATTTATATATGAAAAATATATAAAAAATACCATGTGGGTACTTGAATGAAAGATCTCGATGAGTGTAACATAAAAATGAATTTATATCTTAAAAAATGTCAATAATTAAGAAATTACCTTGTATCTTGTGAAATATTGACATTTTTAAAGATATAAGCTCATCCCGATGTTACACTCATCGAGAGCTTTCATTTGAGTACCCACATCAATTTTTCGTATATTTTACATATTTATATATATATATATATTATAAATATTTATATATGAAAAATATATAAAAAATACCATGTGGGTACTTGAATAAAAGATCTCGATGAGTGTAACATAAAAATGAGTTTATATCTTAAAAAATGTCAATAATTAAGAAATTACCTTGTATCTTGTGAAATATTGACATTTTTAAAGATATAAGCTCATCCCGATATTATACTCATCGAGAGCTTTCATTTGAGTACCCACATCAATTTTTCATATATTTTATATATTTGACAAATACCATATATATCAAATATATAAAAAATGCTATGTGGGTATTTAAATTAAAGGTCTCGATGAGTGTAATATCGGGATGAGCTTATATCCTTAAAAATGTCAATAGTTAAGAAAGTACTGTGCAATTTGACAAAAATCATTATTTAATAAAACCAAATTTTATCTATTAATAATGCACAAGTCACGGTAGTCACATAGTGACTGCAGGGTTGCTAGTTATTATTATTCTTAATAAGTTTATAATGAAAATTCGGATAAAATTGGTATAATAATAATAATAATAATAACAATTTTATATATATTTTTCTGACGTAAGTCATTGAAAATTTTCAGTTTATTGGCTATCCAGTCTAATACAGCAATTTTTTCTCTAATTATCCATAATATTGTGAGCCTGTATTCCCTCCAGGCTTAAACAATTATTTTTCAATTCGTATCTAAATTTGTCATTAGAGATAGCTAATAAACTGAAAATTTTCAATGACTTACGTCAGAAAAGTATATATAAAAGTATTATAAATCAGTCTTTAGAAAAAATAAAAATATTAAAAATAATAACAATAATTAAATTATTTTTTTTTTTAACTAGAAAAGAATTTTAATTAACTAAATTTTTAATTTTAGGGAAGAATCAAAGCGTTTTGAAGTTCTGGATCGTCAGCTGCAAGAATTAAAAGAGGCAGTGAGCAACGATGAAAAATTATCTCACGAAGATGATGAAGCTTTGTTGCAGGAAGAAGTCAAAAGATATGAAACCGAGCACGAGAACAATCTCATGAAATTGCGCGGTGTTCAAGCCAAGTTAACCTCGGAGAAGAAAGTGCTTGAAGAAAAAATAGACGAGCTCAGGACCAAGCAGCTTGATTTCTTGTCGGAGTTAGATAAAATGCGAGGGAAAGTTGCTGAGAGCAATTGCAAAACAAAAGAATTTTTGAAGCAGTGTAAGGAGTTGTACAATGAAGAGATTAGGAATTTTATGAATGAACGAAAGGAATTTCTTGAGCAGTTAAGCTCGAAAGTCAATTCAGTTCCTGAAATTTAGTTTAAAAGTAAATTATTTTTTTTATTTTTATATGTATTTAATAGGAGGTAAATAATTCTAGATTAACTTTTTTTTTATCCAGTATTATATTTTTGGGATATATTGCTTGTTATTTTTTGTTATACATTATCATATTTTTTTTTTTTTTCATCAAGTTAGTTTAAAATTAATACTGGGTGATCGCGTTTATTTGAATTGTGATAATTATACAGTTTAAATAATAAGTAAAAATTATGATGGTCACAGACTGGTTAAAATTAAGTTTTTAGAATAATTATTTAATTATGAATTGCCTTAATTAAAAAATAAATTTTCTTTATTTCTTTTTATAAATGAGAAGTATTAATATATCTTAAAAAATGTCAATAATTGAGAAATGATCTTGTATTTTGTAAAAAATTGTCATTTTGAAAGATATAAGCTCACTCCGACATTACACTCATTAAGACCTTTCATTTGAGTACCCACATCAATTTTTCATATAATATATATATTTATATATTTTACAAATACCATATATACAAAATATATAAAAAATGCCATGTGGGTATTTGAATGAAAGCTCTCGTTGAGTGTAACATAAAAATGAGTTTATATCTTAAAAAATGTCAATAATTAGCAAATTAGATTGTATCTTGTGAACTATTGACATTTGTAAAGATATAAGCTCTCTCCGACATTAGACTCATCAAGACCTTTCATTTGAGTACCCACATCAATTTTTCATATATTTTATATATTTATATATTTCACAAATACCATATATATAAAATATATAAAAAATGCCATATGGGTACTTAAATGAAAGGTCTCGATGAGTGTAACATCAAAATGAGTTTGAATTTTAAAAAATATCAATAATTAAGAAATGATATTGTATCTTGTCAAATAAGGGCATTTTTAAAGATATAAGCTCACCCCGTGAATACACCAATCGAGACCTTTCATTTGAGTACCCACATGACATTTTTCATATATTTTATATATTTATATATTTCACTAATACCATATATATAAAATATATGAAAAATTCGGTGTGAGTACTTAAATGAAAGGTCTCGATGAATGTAACATCGAAATGAGTTTATATTTTTAAAAATATTAATAATTAAGAAATGATCTTGTATCTTGTCAACTAATGATATTTATAAAGATATAAGCTCATCTTGACATTACACTTATCGAGACCTTTCATTTGAGCACCCACATCAATTTTTCATATAATTTATATATTTCACAAATATCATATATATAAAATATATAAAAAATGTCATGTGGGTACTTAAATGAAAGGTCTCGATAAGTGTAATATCGAAATGAGTTTATATCTTAAAAAAATATCAATAATTAGGAAATGATCTTGTATCTTGTGAACTGTTGATATTTTTTAAAATATAAGCTCACTCCCATGTTACAGTTCATCGAGACCTTTCGTTTGAGTACTCATATCAATTTTTCATATATTTTATATATTTATATATTTGACAAATACCATATATATAAAATATATAAAAAATGTTATGTGGGTACTTAAATGAAAGGTCTCGATAAGTGTAACATCGAAATGAGCTTATATCTTAAAAAAATATCAATAATTAAGAAATGATCTTGTATCTTGTCAACTAATGATATTTTTAAAGATATACGCTCATCTTGACATTACACTTATCGAGACCTTTCATTTGAGTACCCACATCAATTTTTCATATATTTTATATATTTATATATTTCACAAATACCATGTATATAAAATATATAAAAAATGTCATGTGGGTACTCAAATGAAAGGTCTCGATAAGTGTAACATCGAAATGAGCTTATATCTTGAAAAATATCATTATTTGACAAAATAGAATGTCATTTCTTAATTATTGACATTTTTTAAGAAACAAACTCACCTCGATGTTACACTCATCGAGACCTTTCATTTGAGTACCCACATCAATTTTTCATATATTTTATATATTTATATATTTCACAAATACCACAAATATAAAATATATGAAAAATGCCACGTGGGTACTTAAATGAAAGGTCTCGATGAGTATAACATCGAAATGAGTTTTTATGAATAAAAAAATTAATCGGAGTAATTTTCGGTAGTAACCTTCATAGTACAGTGGAATGATTCAAAAATATTTAATTACTGTGCATAAATAAAATTTTTTAAAATAATAATTAAGTACAATAACTTTCATTTTGTCGAACACTTAGAAGATGTTTAATTTACTAAGTAGATAATTATGCAGTAATTAAAGTAAAATAAATTTTTTATTTCACAAAACTAGCCGAATATTTAGTTGTAAAAATAAATAAATTTTGGCATCTCTAATTAAAATTTATAATTAATTTTTAAGCCGTAGCAAGAAAAATGAAACAGCTACGGATTAAAAATAATTAAATTTAATTACAATTAATTTCTAAGCTAATATGAAGAAAAATATATATATATATTTGTGAAATAGTCGCGTATTTACATTCTCATAAATATATATTATATAATATAGAACAAGAGTCAACAATTTTTTAAACTAGAGCACAATATTATTACTTTTTTTCTCTTTGTTTTTTTTTTTTACAGTGATAGACTATAGGAGAAAAATATACAACATAAAACATATTGATTATATACACCTATTGTATTCGTATCGAGAAAATTTATATCAATAATTCTTTCATTAAGTTTTCAAACAATGGCATAAGCATGATACTTTGCACTTTCGCCAGATTTATTATCTTTTTTTTTGTTTTGATATTTTTAAGCTCGAGTAGGAAAAATATATCAATCATAAAAATCATTTAATTAAAGAGTGATTATGATTCAATTTTATGGTTATAGTTATTGATATTTTTTTTTATTGAAATATTTTTTCTGCTGATAAATTCAAGTTGATTTTTTTGTGATATTTTAAATCATAAAAATATGTGTCTTGGACACCATCTACGCTAGATCGGATGGCAGTGATAATAGGCTGATACTAAAAAAAAAAAAGTGATCTAAATTTATTTATTAGAACAGATGCCGTAAATGTGTTTAAAATTTATTAGTAGAAATTTAAGAATTTTTTTAGTTAAAATTTATTACAAAATATATTTATTTTTAATTCCACTCATAGGAAATTTAATTTTAATTTCAATTGTGATTTAATTAATAAAAAAATTTTTTTTTTTAATTCCGCTTATAGAAAATTTTGAAGATTACAAGTGCAATTTTTTAAAAAGAATTTTTTTATTGTAACTTAAATTGCTGAAAAAATTTTTTTAAAAATACACTTGTAGAAAAATTTCAAAATTATGAGTGCAATTTTTAAAGAACAATTTTTTAATTGTAATTCAATTAATAAAAAAATTTTTAAATGTCTTATAATTTAAGTATCATCTAAAATTTAAGTTAGCTTACTTTGAAATTTTTAAGAATTTTATAGCACTAAAAATATTATTTAAAATAATTCCACGTGTAAAAATTAAACAAAAAAATATTAGTGGAAATGTTTTTTTAATTTACAATGGTCAGCTAACTTCAGTATCATAGAATTTTTATAATCTAAAAGTATATAACCTATATAAAGAAAAAAAAGAAAAAATTTGTGTCCAGGATAGTCATATGATAAAATCGGTTTTTTAGTAAAATTTAGTATCATTGCAAAGGTCTAGAAACATAATTAAGAAATGACCTTGTTTCTTGAGAACTATTGACATTTTTAAAGATATAAGCTCATCCTGATGTTACACTAATCGAAACCTTTCATTTAAGTACCCACATCAATTTTTCATATATTTTATATATTTACATATTTCACAAATATCATATATGTAAAATATATAAAAAATGCCATGTGGGTACTCACATAAAAGCTCTCGATGAGTGTAACATCGAAATGAGCTTATATTTTCAAAAATATCAATAATTAAGAAATTAGATTGTATCTTGTCAACTAATGACATTTTTAAAGATATAAACTCATCCCGATGTTACATTCATCGAGACCTTTTATTTGAGTACCCACATCAATTTTTTATATATTTCATATATTTATATATTTCACAAATACCATATATATAAAATATATAAAAAATGCCATGTGGGTACTCAAATAAAAGCTCTCGATGAGTGTAACATCGAAATGAGCTTATATCTTAAAAAATGTCAATAATTAAGAAATTAGATTGTATCTTGTCAACTAATGACATTTTTAAAGATATAAGCTCATTTTGATTTTACACTCATCAAGACCTTTCATTTGAGTACCCACATCAATTTTTCATATATTTTATATATTTATATATATTATATATATATATATATATATATATATATATATATATATATATATATATATATATATATATATATATATATATATATATATATATATATATTATATTATATACATATATATTATATATATTATATATAAAAATATCAATAATTAAGAAATGATATTGTATCTTGTCAACTAATGACATTTTTAAAGATATAAGCTCATTTTGATATTACACTCATCAAGACCTTTCATTTGAGTACCCACATCAACTTTTCATATATTTTATATATTTATATATATATATATATATATATATATATATATATATATATATATATATATGACAAATATATCAAAAATGCCATGTGGGTATTCAAATGAAAGGTCTCGATAAGTGCAATGCCGGAATGAGCTTATATCTTTAAATCGTCAATAGTCAAAAAAGTACAGTGCAATTCACCAAAAGCCACTATTGAATAAATCAAAATTTTTATTCATTTATAGTTCACAAGTCACCATGTGACTTGTGAACTGCGTTGCTAGTTTTTCCTCAATTTCAGTACTTTAATAATTAATTTTTCTTCTGGTCTTAAAAAATTGACTGTTAAAACAATTTTTCAATAAATTTAAATACAATAAAATTTACTCGAGTGTAAATTAATAAAAGTCTCTTCATTGATCTAACAAACTTCAGATCAATGATTAACCAATCAGCTTCGCTGATTGGTTCCAGTTAACTAATAAACTTTCTAACCTAAAGAACACTTTTACGGCATCTGTACTTGAATATAATAATAATAGTAATATACACATTAATAAAAATAAACTACATATTAATTTAATTAATAAATATTAGGCACCAGGGATGCATTGATTAAACTTAAAAAACCTAAATTACAGACTTTAAATAGATTATTGCCATCATAAACTTCTTCTTTATCATCATCTTCATCATCATTAACAACACTTATAATAGTCAACAACCAACAGCACATTAATTACGTAAAACATATTTAATTGTTCCCGTCAGAGCCTCAGAAATCCTAACTAAAAAAAAATAAACAGAGACTAAACCGAGCTGACTTGGACAGAAGAATTAAGGTCTGGATCGAGGGCTCTCATGCTAGCCACGGCACTTTCCAGCTCCAGGTCAGCGGTGTCATTTAATCCCGCTTCAGTGAAGCTCGAGTTCCCGTCGCTGATTATCGAGTCGTTTTTCTTCTTGACTCCACCATTAACTTCTTCATCAATCCGGCTCTTGGAGTCTTTAATCTGTCCTGATTTCTTCTCTTTCTCTACCATTCCATTCTTCGCTCTGCTGTCCTTTTCTCGAGGCTTTTTAGTCAAACTGAAGTTTGTGATCTTGGAGCTCTTGTCTTTACCCTGGCGGAGCGAACCAATGCGACTTGGTTCCGTTGAATCCTGCTCTTCTGATATCGATACCAAGTTTTTGTCAGCTGTCCCGTCTTCTTTCGCCACGATTGGGATATCATCTATAAATAAATGTTTTATTATTATTATTAATATTTTTTACAATTTTTTATTTTTATTTTTGAGAGGTCTAGTGATAAAAAAATTGGAGTTGCTATACCCTTTTATATATTTAAATATTCTTGTGTACCAGAGTAAAAAAGATTTATATAATTAAATATATTTATTAAATAATGACTTTTGTTAAATTAAATTGTACTTTCTTAAATATTGACGTTTTTAAAGATATAAGCTCATCTGGATGTTACACTCATCGAGAGCTTTCATTTGAGTACCCATATCAATTTTATATATATTTTATATATTTATGTATCTTACAAATACCATATATATAAAATATATAAAAAATATAAAAAATAACATGTGGGTACTTAAATGAAAGGTCTCAATGAGTGTAACATCGAAATGAGTTTATATCTTGAAAAATGTCAATAATTAAGAAATTACATTGTATCTTGTTAACTATTGACATTTTTAAAGATATAAGCTCATTCTGACATTACACTCATTGAGAGCTTTCATTTGAATACCCACATCAATTTTTCATATATTTTATATATTTATATATTTCACGAATACCATATATATGAAATATATGAAAAATGCCATGTGGGTACTCAAATTAAAGCTCTTGATGAGTATAACATCGAAATGAGTTTATATCTTGAAAAATCTCAATAAATGAGAAATGACGTTGTATCTTGTTAACTATTGACATTTTTAAAGATATAAGCTCATTCTGACATTACACTCATTGAGACCTTTCATTTGAGTACCCACATCAATTTTTCATATATTTTATATATTTATATATTTCACGAATACCATATATATGAAATATATGAAAAATGCCATGTGGGTACTCAAATTAAAGCTCTTGATGAGTATAACATCGAAATGAGTTTATATCTTGAAAAATTTCAATAAATGAGAAATGACATTGTATCTTGTGAACTATTGACATTTTTAAAGATATAAGCTCATCCCGACATTACACTCATCGAGACCTTTCATTTGAGTACCCACATCAATTTTTCATATATTTTATATATTATATATATGTATATATGAAAAATATATCAAAAATGCATGTGGGTACTCAAATGAAAGCTCTTGATGAGTATAACATCATGATGAGCTTATATCTTAAAAAACGTCAATATTTAAAAAAGTACAGTGCAATTTACCAAAATTCATTATTTAATGAAGTAAAATTTCATAAGTCCTTGCAGTCACGTAGTGACTGCAAAATTGCCAGTATAAAATTATATAAAATTTTTTCTAATCGGCCGATTGCATGATAGTCTTAATTTTAGACATCATGAACCTGAAAATCTCAATAGCGTGCTAATAATTACCGTGTAATTAAACTAGCATGCACGATTAATATCCATCAATATAAATATTTTAAAAAAATATAATACAGAAGTGCTTCAAAATAAATTACTCCCAGCTGTGAAAAAATTAACGTGTAAGCGTTGATTACAAATTTGTTCGTAGCGTGCTAATTGATAGCGAGAGTTTAAATGATGAACCCTCGGAAATGACAACAACTGGTACCGTGAGTGACTTGATAGTGCGCCAGCAGTGATATTGCCTGGCTTGCCTCGTTCAATGGCTCTGAGTCCATTGATATAGAGTCCCTCCGCGGAAGCAACGATCACTTCGCCAAGAGCCTGCTCCTCCAGCACGCGATAGAGCCGCGCTCCAGCGCTGAGTCGGCTCTCGTTTCCTGGAGAGTCACTGCGCTCTCTGCGAGGCCTGCGGATCACGTCGTCCTGGGACACGACCTTGCGATCCCGAGATTTCTTCGGAGAAGTTCGGCTCGGCGATCCGCTCGCCTGGCTAGCCAGGCTCTCTCGCCTGGAGTTGTCCACTGAAGAGCCTCCGCTGCGGATCTGCAGCACTTCGTCCTCGTCCAGCGACTGGGGCATGTGCTTTCTCAACCAGGCACGACGCTTTCCGGAACTCGGGGATGGTCGCGGTAATTTTTCTTTCTCGTCTATGCTCTTTACTTCTTCTTCGAATAAGTTTATGTCCAGGTCGTCTAATTTTTCCGGTCATTTTATTTTATTTACATTTTTTTATAGTTTCAATTTTTTTTTATTAATTTAATTATTTAATTAATTAATTAGTTATTTATTTATTTTAATTAATTAGTTTAAATTAAATGAATTTTTTTAATTAAATTAATTAGTTAATTTAATTGTTTTTTAAAATAATTTAATTAAAATTTAAAAATAAATCTTAAAATTAGGGTTCAATCTAAAGCTAAATCTAAATCTAAAGTGCTGGTTATATATATTATATATTAGCGGTGTGAAAATTAATTCACAAGAAAATATATGCGGTAGGTAATTTTTAATTATCTAAATTTTATTTTATTTATTTTAATTACTTCAATTAATAATTGGAGGAATTATAAGCACTCAGGAAATTTTTTTCAATAAATTTTTCTTAAAAAAAAATTATTTGAGGTAAAAGCCCCAATTATTGACATTAGAGACAAAATTATGATTTGATTTTTTTTTAAGCAATCAAATATCAATATCGTTAAATTTTGTTTGTGGTAATGTCTCATGTAATGTTTTTACTAATTTTTAATTAGTCGTGCTATATAAATATGTTTATTTTTTTCAAGAAATATTCATGTACTAACTTAATTTTTTTTTTTTTTAATTATTGAGTTTTTTTGTCTAAAAAAAATTGGAATATTATTTTTTATTTAATTCTGTTTTTAATACAGAATATAAAATTTAAAGAAAAAAATGTAAAATGTAAACGTAAAAATTTACAAATTTTTTAAAAATAAATTTACAATTTACAAATTTTTAAATCACAAAATTTTTTTTTGTTTTTTCATAATTAAAAAAAAATTTCTCTATAAATTAATAATTGAAAAATTTGAATAAAAAATTCAACAAAATTATATTTTTTACTTTGAAATTAATTTAACTAAAGTAAAAGCCCCAATTATTGACACTATAAGAGACAAAGTTATGATTTGATTTTTTTTAAGCAATCAAATATCAATTTTGTTGAATTTTGTTTGTGGTAATGTCTCAAGTAATGTTTTTACTAATCAAATTTTTTAAAATGATAATCATTGATATTTACAAATTAATTTTAAATAATTAAATAGATTATCCGGATACACCAATTATTGGCAGGTTAAAAAACTGATTGATCTAATTATTGACATACCTTTACCCCAATTATTGACACCTATACTAAGCATGCCTATAATCATCTGCTTATTCTTATTTATCCAAACTTATTATTAAGTAATCAATTTTATTAAAGTTTATTAATGATAATTTCCATAAATGATTAATTACTTTTAAAAATATAAAAATTTATTTAAAAATAATTTATTGAATCAGAAGAGTTCAAACTCTTACAGTTAATTTTTTAGATTAAAGTCAAAAAAAGGCGTGATAGCGCTGTCGAATGGCTGTCAATATGAGATTCAACTTAAAAATTATCAACTAGTTATTGACACCCATTATTTAAATATTATAAAGCATACAATTAATTTCGATTATTCAATTTTATAAATTTTTCATATATTGTTAATTAAAAAAAAAAAAAATATGATATTATTAGATGAAGAAATGAATTTAAACTCGGCATTTAAAAAAAATGCTTTTCTAATCAAATTTGTTAAGAAAATAAACGTTCGTAAGCTGGTTTGATGAACTGATGGTAACTTTATTTTTTTTAATAATTAATATTTAATATTTTGAACTGACAGTAATTTTCTTCAATTTTTTAATTAATTAGAATTATATAAAAATTTATATGATAGTTATTCTTATTACAGATGATTAAATATATTTAAAAATAATTTAGGGTGTCAATATTTAGGCCCCGGTCAATAATTGGGGCTTGCAACTGATTGACTAACTAATTTTAAATAATTTAATTGACTATCCGGATACACTAATTGTTGGCAGGTTAAAAAACTGATTGATCTAATTATTGACATACTTTTTACCCCAATTATTGACACTTATACCTCGCATGCCTATAATCATCTGCTTATTCTTATTTATCCAAACTTTTTATCAAGTAATCAATCTTATTAAAGATTATTAATAATAATTTCCATAAATGATTAATTACTTTTAAAAATATAAAAATTGATTTTAAAATAATTTATTTAATCAGAAGAGTTCAAACTCTTACAGTTAATTTTTTAGGTCGAAGTGAAAAAAAGGCGTGATAGCGCTGTCGAATGGCTGTCAATATGAGATTCAACTTAAAAATTATCAACTAGTTATTGACACCCATTATTTAAATATTATAAAGCATACAATTAATTTCGATTATTCAATTTTATAAATTTTTCATATATTGTTAATTAAAAAAAAAAAAGATGATATTATTAGATGAAGAAATGAATTTAAACTCGGCATTTAAAAAAATGCTTTTCTAATCAAAGTTGTTAAGTTGTTAAGTTGTTTGCTCACTTTATTTTTTTTTAATAATTAATATTTAATATTTTGAACTGACAGTAATTTTTTTCAATTTTTTAATTAATTAGGATTTAACAAAAATTTATATGATAGTTATTCTTATTACAGATGATTAAATATATTTAAAAATAATTTAGGGTGTCAATATTTAAACCCCTGTCAATAATGGGAGCTTTTACCTTACTAAATAATCAATTGTATTAAAGTTTATTAATGATAATTTTCATAAATAATTAATTACTTTTAAAAATATAAAAATTGATTTAAAAATAATTTATTTAATCAGAAGAGTTAAAACTCTTACAGTTAATTTTTTAGATAAAAGTCAAAAAAGGCGTGATAGCGCTGTCGAATGGCTGTCAATATGAGATTCAACTTAAAAAATATCAACTAGTTATTGACACCCATTATTTAAATATTATAAAGCATACAATTAATTTCGATTATTCAATTTTATAAATTTTTCATATATTGTTAATTAAAAAAAAACAAAAGATGATATTATTAGATGAAGAAATGAATTTAAACTCGGCATTTAAAAAAATGCTTTTCTAATCAAAGTTGTTAAGAAAATAAACGTTCGTAAGCTGGTTTGATGAACTGATGGTAACTTTATTTTTTTTAATAATTAATATTTAATATTTTGAACTGACAGTAATTTTCTTCAATTTTTTAATTAATTAGAATTATATAAAAATTTATATGATAGTTATTCTTATTACAGATGATTAAATATATTTAAAAATAATTTAGGGTGTCAATATTTAGACCTCTGTCATTAATTGGGGCTTTTACCTTCTGGCATAAAAACTTGAAAAATAAAATTTTAAAAATAAATTTTTTTTTTTTAGTTACTCTACCGCAAATATTTACTTTTCACAAATAATTTTTAGAATAATAAAAAATAAAAAATAAAATTACCTGGCAATTTTTTTGTACGGAAAGATGCATTAGTTATCATAGACTTGGATATCGTGGGAGTTGTCGTAGCCGGTGACAAGGCGACACTCATTCCCAGCGAAGCATCACCCAGCAATCCAGAGGGTCCAGAACTGCTTGAGTTACGTATTGCGTTTGTCACAAGCATCACATCAGCATAGCCATCATAGCACACGCGGTTATGAATATCATCCACCGCTTGACATCCGACGTACCAGCAGTCGTTGTACATCGCGAAGTAAATTCCGTGAAGGAACTCTAGAAGAAATTGATTTGTGACAGGAATACGAGGTAACAGTCTAGGAACGAAACTAGATTCGTTGTACGAAGCACGTTGATGGTGACCTGGCTTCGGGAATCCTTGAGTTACGAGTCTATAATTAAAATAATACATTGTGATTAATCAAATGAAAGCTCTTGATGAGTGCAACATCAGGATGAACTTACATCTTAAAAAACGTCGATAATTAAGAAATGACATTGTATCTTGTTAACTAATGATATTTTTAAAGATATAAGCTTACCCCGACAATACACTCATCGAGATCTTTTATTTGAGTACCCACATCAATTTTTTATATATTTTATATATTTATATATATTATATATATGTATATATGAAAAATATATCAAAAATGCATGTGGGTACTCAAATGAAAGCTCTTGATATGTTTAACATCGGGATGAGCTTATATCTTTAAAAACGTCAATAGTTAAGAAAGTAGTGCAATTTAACATAATTAAGAAACGACCTTGTATCTTGTGAACTATTGATATTTTTAAAGATATAAGCTCATCCTGACACTTAACTTATCGAGACCTTTCATTTGAGTACCCACATCAATTTTTTATATATTTTATATATTTATATATATTATATATATATATGTATATATGAAAAATATATCAAAAATGCATGTGGGTACTCAAATGAAAGCTCTTGATATGTGTAACATCGGGATGAGCTTATATCTTTAAAAACGTCAATAGTTAAGAAAGTACAGTGCAATTTAACATAATTAAGAAGTGACCTTGTATCTTGTGAACTATTGACATTTTTAAAGATATAAGCTCATCCTGACATTTTACTTATCGAGACCTTTCATTTGAGTACCCACATCAATTTTTTATATATTTTATATATTTATATATATATATATATATGAAAAATATATCAAAAATGCATGTGGGTACTCAAATGAAAGCTCTTGATATGTGTAACATCGGGATGAGCTTATATCTTTAAAAACGTCAATAGTTAAGAAAATAGTGCAATTTAACATAATTAAGAAACGACCTTGTATCTTGTGAACTATTGATATTTTTAAAGATATAAGCTCATCCTGACACTTAACTTATCGAGACCTTTCATTTGAGTACCCACATCAATTTTTTATATATTTTATATATTTATATATATTATATATATGTATATATGAAAAATATATCAAAAATGCATGTGGGTACTCAAATGAAAGCTCTTGATGAGTATAACATCGGGATGAGCTTACATCTTTAAAGTATATATTATGTATGTGTTTATATGAAAAATATATCAAAAATGCATGTGGGTACTCAAATGAAAGCTCTTGATGAGTGTAACATCGGAATGAGCTTATATCTTTAAAAACCTCAATATTTAAAAAAGTACAGTGCAATTTAACAAAATTCATTATTTAATTAGGCAAAATTTTATTCATTTATAGTTCACAAGTCACGGCAGTCACTACATGACTACCGAAAATTGCGGATTATAATTAAGAAAATTTAGGCTTAATGATTTTTTTGATATTTATGACACTATCCATAGTCTGGGTACTTTTTAAATAAATTTTGAAAATAATAGTGCTATCACAAGATCAATTAAAAAGAATTTAATGGACAAATGTGACGGGATAAATTTATAGAACCAACAAACTATTAAAAACTCCTCCAAAAACTTTAAATAAAAAATTTTCTAAAAAATATATAAAACCTAGTCACTAATTATTATCTCGACCTTTCTGATGATACCAAATTAAACTACAAAAATTCCTTTAAAAATAATAATATGCTCGTCGAAAAATTTTCCTTACTCTCTCAATTATTTAAATCATAAATGACTATCGCTGAAAAAATATCAAACCCAATTTACGATAAAGATATACCCGTTAAAAATTTTTCTTAGTCTCTTAATTATATAAATTAATTTTTGACTTATATTACTTAGTATAGATAAGCTAATTAAATTATTTAATTAACGCACTTGGTAGCAACTTTGCACAACTGTTCCAGCGCAGACTTCTGGATGTAACTCAGCTGCTGATTGTAAATAAACAGAAGCGCTGTCATAACTTTCAGTCGGTTCTGAGCATTGAGGGTCTCAATTTGCGGGAGAGGTCCCCAGCAGACGAGCTTGGAGTTGCACTCTTCAAAATGTCTCACCGCGCTCTCGGTCAGCGAAGCGTGGGTCAGGCTCGAGGGCTCGTGGTAGATCGACAGCATCGCCAGCGAGGGCAGCCTAAATGACACCGTCTTTGAATCTCCTGTCTCGCTCACCACTTCTAGGTTGTAAAGTCCTATCAGCAGCGTCTCCACCGATCGGCAATTCTGTTATTTTTTTTTTTTTTTTTTTTTTTTTTATAAAAAATAAATAAATGCTTGTTTGACTAGTCATTTGTAAGGACAAATTTAATTACTGTTATATTTTATTTGTGTGGTATTTATTCAAGATGACGTGATCTCATATTTTAATATACTAGCACTTTAATCTTTGTAGTTTGCTAGTCATTTATATTATGTAATATCGTGAATAATAAAATTGGTAATTTATTATATATGTATCATCATAATATTTATTTTTAGGCTTATCGTTTATAATATGTTTTATCTTTATCAATTTATTAAATTAACTTTTTTTTAGAAATATAATTAAGAAATGACCTTGTATCTTGTGAAATATTAACATTTTCAAAGATATAAGCTCATTCCGATGTTGCACTCATCGAGACCTTTTATTTGAGTACCCACATCAATTTTTCATATATTTTATATATTTATATATTTTACAAATACCATACATATAAAATATATGAAAAATGCCATGTGGGTACTTAAATGAAAGGTCTCAATGAGTGAAACAACGAAATGAGTTTATATCTTAAAAAATGTCAATAATTAAGAAATAACATTGTATCTCGCAAGCTAATGACATTTTTGAGGATATAAGCTCATCATAATGTTATACTCATCGAGACCTTTTATTTAAGTACCCACATCAATTTTTTATATATTTTATATATTCATATATTTCACAAATATCATATATATAAAATATATGAAAAATTTCATACGGGTACTTACATGAAAGGTCTCGATAAGTGCAATATCAAAATGAGTTTATATCTTGAAAAATGTCAGTAGTTAAGAAATGACCTTGTATCTTGTCAATCAATGACATTTTTAAAGATATAAACTCACCCTGATGTTACACTCATCGAGACCTTTCATTTGAGTACCCACATCAATTTTTCATATATTTTATATATTCATATATTCCACAAATATCATATATATATAAAATATATGAAAAATTCCATGTAGGTACTTAAATGAAAGGTCTCGATGAGTGTAACATCGGAATGAGTTTATATCTTAAAAAATGTCAATAATTAAGACATTACCTTGTATCTTGTCAATCAATGACATTTTTAAAGATATAAACTCACCCTGATGTTACACTCATCGAGACCTTTCATTTGAGTACCCACATCAATTTTTCATATATTTTATATATTCATATATTCCACAAATATCATATATATATAAAATATATGAAAAATTCCATGTAGGTACTTAAATGAAAGGTCTCGATGAGTGTAACATCGGAATGAGTTTATATCTTAAAAAATGTCAATAATTAAGACATTACCTTGTATTTTGTCAAGTAATGACATTTTTGAAGATATAAGCTCATCCCGAAGTTAAATTCAACAAGACCTTTCATTTTAGTATCCACATCAATTTTTCATATATTTTATATATTCATATATCCCACAAATATTATATATATAAAATATATGAAAAATTCCATGTGGGTACTTAAATGAAAGGTCTCGATGAGTGTAACATCGGAATGAGTTTATATCTTAAAAAATGTCAATAATTAAGACATTACCTTGTATTTTGTCAAGTAATGACATTTTTGAAGATATAAGCTCATCCCGAAGTTACATTCAACAAGACCTTTCATTTGAGTACCCACATCAATTTTTCAAATATTTTATATATTTATATATATTATATACATGTATATATGAAAAATATATAAAAAATGCATGTGGGTACTCAAATGAAAGCTCTCGACGAGTCTAACATCAGGATGAGCTTATATTTTAAAAATATATATTATATACATGTATATATGAAAAATATATCAAAAAAGCATGTGGGTACTCAAATGAAAGCTCTCGATGAGTCTAACATCAGGATGAGCTTATATCTTAAAAAACGTCAATATTTAAGAAACTACGTGCAATTTATTTAATAAAGCAAAATTCTATTTATTTTAAAAAATACCTTACCTTAATATCACCATGTGCAAGAGCATTAAGATAAATAAAAATAAGCGTAGGAACAAATTGCAATGTAAATCGTTGTAACTGAACTTCTCTCGATCGATAGAAGTTGAACAATTGATTACAAACAGGATCAATCAGCTGAAAAAATAAACTAAAATTACAACTACTAATAAAAAGAAATAGGCTGTGGTCAAGAATGAATCATCAGTCTCAAACTTAAATAAACCACTAACAATTTTATTTATCTTAACATCCGGTAAGTATATAGTTAAATAAAAATAATCACCTCTGAGTACTTGTTCCGCTCCTCAAGAAGCACGTACAGAGCTCTTACTATTTCGTTGTCCTGAGACAAAGTATTTGCAAAGGTAGACAGCTCAGCTGGTGATACATCAGCGTAGTCTGCTAGCCACTCATTGATAAGACTTTCTGTCATCTTGATTTTATTTAACCTGTCTTATTAAATATTTCAATCTTGATTTATTTTTTATAATATCATCCAGAAAAATATCATGATACCTTGACAGGTGATCGGACCAATACAACCTGTACTCATTAATAAATATAATTAATTATTAAAATAATTATTTATAATTTATAATTAAATAAATATTAATGACTTACTTTTTAATTGGCTGCTAGCAAACACAAATAATCTCCATAATTCTGTCACTGAGTTATTAAATAAATAAAATAAATATCAGAAACTTAACTTGACACTCGCCTCTCACCTCGAGTCTTGCTCTAGCTCTATACTCAATACTCTCTTCCTCTTCCTCGTTTCTCTCCGCTCACGACTCCTATATAGTTGGCCTATTGACTAATGAACAGTAATGAACAAAGTTTATACTCCGTTCTGACTGAATTTACTCACTTTTATATCTTAGCTGTTGTCATTTGTGGATTGTACCAGCTGACGGTCACTTTTATACTGACAACTTCACTCTGTTGAATTTCCCGCTGGAATAAATTTGTTATGTAATGCACCAACAGGTGACGCTACCTGTTATTAGAGCGTCATCTATTATGAGAGCGTGAATTCAAACGAAATATTCAAATAAATAATAGTTTAAAAAAACTAAAAACACGCTTTTTATAGAAAAACAAACTAAAAAATAGAAAATAAATTTAAATTAAGAATAGTGTTAAAAATTTCAATAAATATAAATTAATAATAGTGTAAATAAAAAAAATGTATTTTATTTTAAAAAAAGCGTGAGGTGCATGGTGTCAATAGTTATAAATATTTTATTGACAGATATGAGTAGAGTGATTATCATTTTGATAATATCTTAAAAAGCACCCCACGCTTTTTAAAATAAAATGCATTTTTTTATTTACACTATTATTAATTTATATTTATTGAAATTTTTAACACTATTCTTAATTTAAATTTATTTTCTATTTTTTAGTTTGGTTTTCTATAAAAAGCGTGTTTTTAGTTTTTAAACTATTATTTATTTTTACTTTTAGTTTGGTTTATTTATAAAAGCGTGATTTTTAGTTTTTAAACTATTATTTGTTGATTATCAAAAATATTCAGGCGCGCAAATTACCCACGGAGAGTTACATACTGACATACTGACTAACTGACATACAAGTGAAGCTTATATAAAGCGTGTAAATAGTATATTACACACCTAGGGAAGTAAGTAAGAAATGTCTCCAGATCACATGTAATTGTTGTCCGAGGCGAAGCCGAGGTCAACAAACATGTGATCTGAGGCTTTATTTACTTCCCGTGGAGTGTATACTATTTTTGTCCGACGAAGGTGGAAAGCGGCAACTTTGTTTAGCGCAGCGGGACGAAAGCTGCCACTTTCCGCCCGGAGGGCAAAAAATATTTATTTCCACCATTTTAAGGTAGTACCCTCGCGACTTCCGTCGTCAAAAGTTTGTGCTAGAGTGTATGGTACATATACTTTAGAGTCATTATTGACAAGCCTAAAACTTTTTGCTGTTTATGTACTTATTTTAGCCAATCACAAACGAGAAACTGATCGTTTGAAAAGTCTGGCAACACTGCGTGAGCGTTAAGATATTTTATAGTGGTTATACTGTAGTGTTTTGGACTAACTGTAGATTAACCTCTGTTTTGACACATGCGTTTATTTATTTATTTACATACATTTATTCGGAAATATAATTACAATGTCTGAAAAATTGACTTATAAAGGACGATTCATAAAAAAAAGTCCTTGAAAAACGACAGAAATCACTAGCAAATATGCAAATAACAAATAGAAAAAAAATAATTGACAATATTGTTTTGTTTTTTCAGAAAAATCATTAATTGAATTTTTATGTTGATGTATTTACGGATTTTAAATTTTAGTATTTTTTATTATTTCATCTGACTATTATTTTTATAACTTATGAAAGATTAATATATATTATTATATTCAACTTATTAACTTTTTGAATTTTTATAAATATAGAAAAATACTTATTTTCATAAAATAATCATTGTTACTTTTTTTTTAAATAAATAAAATTAATAACTATAATGTTACACTTAAAGTAAATTAAACTTTTCAAATTTTTCAGCGCATGCGCGTCTCATATTTTTTTCGCGGCTCACAAAACTTGCGTTGTTGCCACAGTTTTATTAACGTATCCCCTCCTCGGCTAAAGTCTGGTAAATTTTTCATTACTTATTAATAAATATCTCTGAAACTGTGTGGTAATTATCAATGAAATTATTTTTAAAAAATTGTTTAGTTGTTAGTTAACGTTACTCTAGTTTTTTAAAAGAATCCTAAGAAAAGTTTCTGAGATATAAAAATGTTTGTAGGTAAACTTTTCGATATCCCGTATACCGCAATGTAAAAGAGCGTTCAAAACTCAAACTTTGAAATTAAATATCTCTGAAACTAAATGGTCAAAAATTTTCAAATTGCGCCAATCGACGCAGAATTATATGAATATTAATCTGCCGAAGTTAAAAAAAAATCCTAAGAAAACGACTCTGGCGAGGGTACTACCTTAAAATGGAATTCCCACCATCTGTCATTTTGTTGGTAAGCAAATATCCAATCTTACTAACCGAGTATCCAATAGATAAAATAGATTCAACAGATAGTTTACATCGTTTACATTATGAATATAGCAACAAAACAAAATATTATTGTATAAAAAAATTAACAAAATAAATAATTGCAATAAACAATAAAGATAATCATTAAACTTGTGTACACTAACTAAATAAGTGTGCTTTAACTCTACCATTCAAGTTTTAGATTTCAAGATGGAGCCAATTTGATAAAAATACTATTTAGAGGTTAGTATTGTTATTCTTAAAGTTTTTTATTTTTTATTTAACATAACAATAATTAATTAAAAAATATTAAAATTTTTTAACTCATTTTTTACAAACAAACTTGTTCCAAAAAATTATTTTTCAAAAATTTGCATTTATTATTTTTTTAAATTTTTACATGCCAATTTTCTACCATAATTTATTGTTTACAGTATTAAAGTTATAAAATTTCTAATAAATTAATTTTCATTAAAATTAACTGTTAATTAATCATTTTGTAATTGTTTTTAATAAACAAATTTGTTCAAAAAAACAATTTTCGAAAAATTGCATTTTCTATTTTTTTTTAATTTCTAATTGTCAATTTTTTATGAAAATTAATTTAGCATGTATTTAATAATTTTAAGAATTTTATAAAAAATAAATTATATAAAAATTAATTTAGAAGATATTTATTAAATTTTAATAATTTTTTTAACAAATAAATAACAGCAAAAAAAAATTATATAAAAAAATTGACATGTAGAAATTTTAATAAATTAAAAAAAAAATTAAAAAATGATCAAGTAACTACTAACTTTAATATCATATAAATTATGACAAAAAAATAACAAAAATTTACATGTAGAAATTTAAAAAAAAAAAAAAATCTAATTTTTTAAAACAATTTTTTTTGTTAAATAAAATTGGAAAATTTTTAAGTGACTGCTAGCTTAAATATCATCAATTTTTTTTATACTTTTTATCTTCAAAAATTCTAAAAAATTAAGTTAGCCATTTAAAAATTTTAAGAATTTTTTTTTATTAAAAAAAATTTTGATTCGTAAAAAACTTTAAAAACTAAGTGCAATTTTTAAAAATTATTTTTTTGTTCTAATTTAATAATTAAAAAAATAAAAATGTCTAACTTATGACAATAAAGTTAACAATTTAATTCTCATAAGTTAGCCGACGATTTTAATTTTTTGATTTTTTTTTAATAATTAAATTAGAACAAAAAAATATTTTTTTAAAATTCCACTTAGTTTTTAAAATTTTTTACAAGTGAAAATTTTTTTTTTATTTTTTTCTAATGATTTCTTCAATAAATAAAAAATTCTAAAAATTTTTAAATGTCGACTAACTTAATTTTCATTAACAATTTTTTTATTTTATTTAACAAAAAAATTCTATAAAAAAAATTGCATTTAATTTCTGCATGTCAATTTTTTTAATAATTTTTTTTTGGTCATAATTTATTTTTTATAAAATTTTTAAATATATACTAAGTTAATTTTCATGTCTAACTTAACTTTTATAAAAATCTAAATAAATTTTAAACTATATTTCAGACCAATCTACCAAAAGTTTCTAAATAATGGCCAAGAGAAAGCCCGAGTGTGATTTTTTACCTCCCGGAGACATTCAAATAAAAATGACCAAAAACTCCACCAACCTCGAATCACTAGGAGAGACATCATTCGAGTATTTAGAACCAACTGACCCAGAGCAAGAACTAAGTACCGATCTACTAGAAGAGCTTTCGCCACTGCTCCGCCTGAACGACCGTCTAAGACCTCCCCGAAGGCGCAAACCCACAAAACTCAAGAAGCTCGACGAGCAAGTGTTAAACAACAAAGTAATTTTAGTCCGACCGAAGAGTACCTACGACGACAATCCATCCAGCAAGTCTCCTTGTATTAACGGTGTAACTACACCAGTTTTTACCACGACAAATACCCCAGTAAAGCCAGTGAGAGTGAGCAAGAATATAGATGACATCAACAAGCTGCCTAAAATAAAATTGAATTTAAATGAAGGGGCTAATTTAAATGGTTTAATTAAAACTTCTCCAAAAATGACTATTAAGATGCAAGCAGCGGATCCTAAATTGCTTAATGATACAAATTTTAAGGAAAAAGTCAGAAAATTTTGTGAAGAAACTGGAAAGCTTAAGAGTCTTGATAATTCAATGGAGAGTAATGAGATTATTCAGGATAATTTTAATAAAAATGAAGCATGTAATTCAAGAGTTAATTTTGGGGGTAAAAATTTTGAGGAAAAAATTAATTTTGGGGGAAAAAATTTTGAGGAAAAAATTAATTTTACGAGTAAAAATAATGATGAAAAAATTAATTTTAAACCTAAGAAAAAATCTATTAATAATAATAATAATTATAATAGTAGTAGCAGTAGTAGTAATAATAGTAATAATAAAAAAACATTTGAAATTTCGGAAAATTTAGTATCAACTACAACAGAGTCAACAAAATCAAGAAGAAATCAATTTAGCAGTGTAAGTATAATGGCTGATATTTTTTGGGGTATGATGGACAAGATGAAGGAAAGAAGCAAAGATATAGAGCTCCAGTCTAGAATCTCTGCCGCGGAGAACTTCAAGGACAGCCAGTCTTCTGCTAAAGAGCTGATGTTGAGGTTGAGTGAAAAGGACAAGCAGATAGAACAGCTGGAGGAAATTAACCGGGATCTTACGGAGAAGCTCAGGAAGGAAAAGCTCACTGGGAATCAGCTCAGGATTAATCTCATGAGGTACCAGAAGCAGGTCATTGATTTGAAAAATGAAGTTACCCTGAAAACTGAGTTAATGGATGAGATTTATGAAGCTTCGGTTAAGCTCAGGGCGTATTTTGAAGATGGGGAGCTTTGTGCGGATGAGGATGATCTGGGGACTAGGTAGTTGAGAGGGAGGGAGGGAATATGTGTGTGTATTATAGTTTTTAATTATCAAGATTGTGAGGTTTTTTTAGGAGGTAAGATTATGTTTTTATTATATTATGATAATGGAGTTAGGTTTTTAAGGAGGATATTATGTTAAGGGGATTTGTAATAAATTTTATAATGTAATAAATACTTGAGAAATAAACTATTTCGTTAATTTTTTGGAGTATTTATTAATTTTTCTTTTTAGATTTTTTTGGATAAATTTTTTTGTCAGAATATTTAATTTTGGAAAAAAAATTTTTTTAAGGATTAAATTTATGATTGATTTGAAAAATGGTTAAATTTATAATTTAAAAGTTTTGTTAAAAATTTATTTTTGCTATTTTTAAAATTAAAATTGAAAAAGAAAATTTTTTCAAATTTTTTTCTTAACTAAAAAAATAAAACTCAAAAATTATTATGTATGTTGTTAAATCCTAAACAAAAGCCAATTTATCAAAATAACTCTTCAATAGTTTCTGAGATCTATAGTATTGAGAGAATAAGAAAAATTTTGTATCTAGGATAGTCATTTGATAAAATCGGTATTTTTAAAAAAATTGCAAATTTAGTGTCATTGCAAAGGTCTTGATTTAAATTTGTGCCTTTTCGAGGTTTAATATCATTCTCACCGATAGTCAATTTATGATAAGTAGGCTACATCAAAAAATACTCTATCTCTAGATAAATAATTAAGGAATTACGTTGTATCTTGTGAATTATTGACATTTTTAAAGACATAAGCTCATCCCGATGTTACAATCATCAAGACCTTTCATTTGAGTACCCACATCAATTTTTCATATATTTATATATTTCATAAATACCATATATATAAAATATAAAAAAAATGCCATCTGGGTACTTAAATGAAAGGTCTCGATGAGTGTAACATCGAAATGAGTTTATATCTTAAAAAATGTCAATAATCAAGAAATTACATTGTATCTTGTCAACTATTGATATTTTTTAAAATATAAGCTCATCCCAATGTTACAAACATCGAGACCTTTCATTTGAGTACCCACATCAATTTTTCATATATTTTATATATTTATATATTTCATAAATATCATATATATAAAATATATAAAAAATGCCATGTGGACACTTAAATGAAAGCTCTTGATGAGTGTAACATTAATATGAGTTTATATATTTAAAAATGTCAATATTTAAGAAATGACCTTGTATCTTGTCAACTAATGACATTTTTAAAGATATAAGCTCATCCCGATGTTACAATCATCGAGACCTTTCATTTGAGTACCCACATCAATTTTTCATATATTTTATATATTTATATATTTCATAAATACCATATATATAAAATATATAAAAAATGCCATCTGGGTACTTAAATGAAAGGTCTCCATGAGTGTAACATCGAAATGAGTTTATATCTTAAAAAATGTCAATAATTAAGAAATTACATTGTATCTTGTCAACTATTGATATTTTTTAAAATATAAGCTCATCCCAATGTTACAATCATCGAGACCTTTCATTTGAGTACCCACATCAATTTTTCATATATTTTATATATTTATATATTTCATAAATATCATATATATAAAATATATAAAAAATGCCATGTGGACACTTAAATGAAAGCTCTTGATGAGTGTAACATTAATATGAGTTTATATATTTAAAAATGTCAATATTTAAGAAATGACCTTGTATCTTGTCAACTAATGACATTTTTAAAGATATAAGCTCATCCCGATGTTACAATCATCGAGACCTTTCATTTGAGTACCCACATCAATTTTTCATATATTTTATATATTTATATATTTCATAAATACCATATATATAAAATATATAAAAAAATGCCATCTGGGTACTTAAATGAAAAGGTCTCCATGAGTGTAACATCGAAATGAGTTTATATCTTAAAAAATGTCAATAATTAAGAAATTACATTGTATCTTGTCAACTATTGATATTTTTTAAAATATAAGCTCATCCCAATGTTACAATCATCGAGACCTTTCATTTGAGTACCCACATCAATTTTTCATATATTTTATATATTTATATATTTCATAAATATCATATATATAAAATATATAAAAAATGCCATGTGGACACTTAAATGAAAGCTCTTGATGAGTGTAACATTAATATGAGTTTATATATTTAAAAATGTCAATATTTAAGAAATGACCTTGTATCTTGTCAACTAATGACATTTTTAAAGATATAAGCTCATCCCGATGTTACAATCATCGAGACCTTTCATTTGAGTACCCACATCAATTTTTCATATATTTTATATATTTATATATTTCATAAATACCATATATATATAATATATAAAAAATGCCATGTGGGTACTCAAATGAAAAGTCTTGATGAGTGTAACATCGGGATGAGCTAATATCTTTAAAAACGTCAATAGTTAAAAAAGTACAGTGCAATTTAACAAAAATCATTATTTAATAAACCAAAATTTTATTCATTAATAGTTGCTAGTCTTCCATTAAACTAATTTTGTTTTTTAATTTAAAATTTCAAAATTAATTATTTTAACTACTGACCTTTTCAATTTTATACTCAAATGTCCAAATTCAAGCAACGAATTTATAAATGTAAACAAACTTTTTTTTTCTCCTATTAGACTTTCCATTCATGTAAAGCTTAATTCAATAATTCTTTCAAAATATTCCTCATAAATCTATAGTTTCCAAAATAATCATTCAATTCATAGAATTCTTATTTGATAACATCACTGCTAATTACTGTACATTGATGCTACCGAAAATTACTTTGCACAGTATTGCTTCTACTATTAGAACAGTTGGATCAATTATCAGAAGAGTAGTGAAGTATTTTGTTAAAACAAATAAATCATGGCTGTTAAATTATTCTTTATACTGTCAATATTTTTAACCCAATTCCTCGTTAATTTTATTGAAAAAGACGGACGCAATTTTGATAAATTTACGGGAGAATTATTTGAGACAATTGAAAATAATAATGACACATGGTTGGTTAACTTTGTACGCAAGGATGATGCTAGTTTTATTAGTTGTCTAGTTATTCCAGTAGGAGTTCGGATTTTTATCGGAGATCCTGAATGTATTTATCAGTAAGTAAATTAATTTTTGTTTTGTATTTGGGCATTCCATGGAAAAAGGGAAAATGACTCAAATTTAAAAATTTTTCTAATTAATTTTAATTTAGTCCTAATTTATTATTAAAAGTATATTTTACTAATTTGAAAAAAATTTTTTTTAATCAATTAGAAAATCAATTTTTCTCTCCTAGTAACTTTTCAGCTGTACTAACTTGTATCCGGGTCAAATGTTGTTTTAATAGTTTTAACAACAAATTCATTTTATGTTTGTTATTGACTAATATATTTATTATTATAGTTTTAAGAACAAATTTTGTTTATGTTCGTTATTAATTAACACCTAAGTTTATCAAAAGATCGTGTTGTCAGCATGCTGAATCCTTTATTTGTGTTTTTTAATTAGTTTTTTTTAATTATCCTAAATAATTTATAGTTAAATATATAAACAATAATGTTTCTAAGGTTGAAATAATATAAAAGTCTTTTTAATAAACAATTTGATGTAGACATTTAGTACTTGTCCCACCAGTCACAAATGCCTGTCCCACCAGTCACAATAAAAATAAATTTTTTTAATTGTTTCTACGTAGGTAATCAGTCTAATTCTTCATAATATTGACTGTTTGTAGGATAAATTTTGTATTGAGAGGGAAGTATTTTTTAAAAGTTTAGTGGTCGAACTGAAATTGGACTTTAAATATACCTTTGGTAAGAGAGAAGGATTTTTCTTAGTCCCACCAGTCACACTCAGTCAAATGATAATTACGAGAAATTTAAAAAGTAATGAAGGTTTTTGATAAACGGATATTGTTAATTAGTTATTCTTCTATATTATAAGATAAATTTTACTATAGGGGCATTCCACACGAAATGGAAAAATGAATAAAATTTAAAAATTTCTTTAATTCATTCTAATTTAGTCCTAATTTATTATTAAAAGTATATTTTACTAATTTGTAAAAAAATTTTTTTTTAATCAATTAGAAAATCAATTTTTCTCTCCTAGTAACTTTTCAGCTGTACTAACTTGTATCCGGGTCAAATGTTGTTTTAAAAGTTTTAACAACAAATTCATTTTATGTTTGTTATTAACGAACATATTTATTATTATAGTTTTAAGAAGAAATTTTATGTTCGTTATTAATTAACACCTAAGTTTATCAAGATCGTGTTGTCAGCATGCTAAATCCTTTATTTGTGTTTTTTAATTAGTTTTTTTTAATTATCCTAAATAATTTATAGTTAAATATATAAACAACAATGTTTCTAAGGTTGAAATAATATAAAAGTCTTTTTAATAAACAATTTGATGTAGACATTTTGTACTTGTCCCACCAGTCACAAATGCCTGTCCCACCAGTCACAATAAAAACAAATTTTTTTAATTGTTTCTACGTAGGTAATCAGTCTAATTCTTAATAATATTGAATGTTTGTAGGATAAATTTTGTATTGAGAAGGAAGTATTTTTTTTTCAGTTTAGTGGTCGAACTGAAATTGGACTTTAAGTATACCTTTGGGGGCGTCCATTAATTACGTGAGGAGTTCTAGGGGGGGAGTGGATCATGCTAAATCTTACCAAATCTCACTTAGGGGGAAGGGGGGGGGATCTTAACAAATATCACGTAATTTTTTCTCTAGCAGAAAACAGTGTAAAATTGCGTGAAAAAGTATTTCTATAATAAAATATGGCCAAATTTGACACAATAGTGTTTGTCGTATTCGTCTGAACCCTGCAGAGCAGCAAAGTAGCGCTGGATTGTTTAATTTGATTATTGATCGATAGGATTCACTAATTTTTTAGGTATAGATTTCTTTAGAAATCTATCGGTGGTAGCCGGTCTCATGTCGTAATTTTAATACAATTTTGTCATAATATGTTTAATTATCTTCAATTTAAACTATTGTTCGTCGACTTTAATACTTTTTTCAATTTATTTCTGTAGTTGAGAAAATTCAAAAAAAATCAATAATAAATTAAATTTTTAGCTTTTATCATCAAATGACTTTTATATGTAAAAAATCCTATTTTTTAGGTAGATGTCTTTAAATATCTATTTGCTGTAGTCAGTCTCATATCGTTATTTGCAAAAATATAATAAAAAATAAATTTTAGGACATTACAGCCTTTTAATAACGTGTTTTTTTCAATATTCAAACAAGAAATCTACCTATCCATGTCGGGTGTAGCCGAATGGCACTTTTTTTCTCAATAATCCAACCCGTTTACAGCCAAAACATAAATTTTGAATAATCTCGCGTGAGATTAGGGGAGGGGGGAGGGAGTTGAGGAAAATCTTACGAAATCTTATCAAGGGGGGAGGGGGGGTTAAAAAATTCTCAAAAATGCCTCACGTAATTTATGGACGCCCCCTTTGGTAAGAGAGAAGGATTTTTCTTAGTCCCACCAGTCACACTCAGTCAAATGATAATTACGAGAAACATAAAAAGTAATGGAGATTTTTGACAAAGGGATGTTGTTAATTAGTTATTCTTCTATATTATAAGATAAATTTTACTATGGTATAAGTTTCAGTCACATAATTATATATAATTGATGAAATTCCAGAGTCAAGTGTCTCAACAGTCACTATGAAATGCCGAATTTTATAATTATACTTAAAATTGTTTCAGCGTTTCTCACGGAATTGAATGGGGATGGATAGTCATAGACTTGTATCATAACAAAATGCGATTTGAAGGTATGGCATTCGTCAAGCAGAAAAATATTTTTTACAACTCTAATTTGACACGTGAATACGATCCAAACTTGCGTAAAATTGCAATATTAATTACCAATCAACCGATAGTGGCGGATAATAGTGAAACTGCGATGAACCGATTTGTGCTACGTGCTTATAATGAGATTCCAGGTTACAGTGAAGAAAGCCAAATTAAGGAAATACCTGGAAGTAAGGCCGACATAGAAGATATAGATTTTTCGAGGTGTTTTATGTCCCCGAAGAGAGGAAAAAATATAGTTCTACGATGTACTGAATTAAACCTTAACTATGTGGTGTGTCACTTCTACAAGACAGTAAGTGTAATTGATTTTCTTCGATATAATTAAACACTAGCAACCTTGCAGTCATTATGTGACTGCCGTGACTTGTGAACTAGAGATAAATGAAAGTTTGATTTATTAAATTATGACTTTTGTTATATTGCACTGTACTTTCTTAAATATTGACGTTTTTAAAGATATAAGCTCATCCCGATGTAACACTCATCAAGAGCTTTCATTTGAGTACCCACATGCATTTTTGATATATTTTTCATATATGCATATATATATATATATATATATAATATATATAAATATATGAAAAATTGATGTGGGTACTCAAATGAAAGGTCTCGATGAGTGTAATGACGGGATGAGTTTATATCTTTAAAAATATAAACAGTTCATGAGATACAATGTAATTTCTTAGTTATTGAAATTTTTTAAGATATATAAACTCATTTCGATGTTACACTCATCGAGACCTTTCATTTAAGTACCCACATGGCATTTTTTATATATTTTATATATATGGTATTTGCGAAATATATAAATATATAAATTATATGAAAAATTGATGTGGGTACTCAAATGAAAGGTCTCGATGAGTGGAACATCGAAATGAGTTTATATTTTAAAAAATGTTAATAATTATGAAATGACATTGTATCTCGTTAACTTATGAAATTTTTTAAGATATAAGCTCATCTCGACATTACACTCATCGAGACCTTTCATTTGAGTACCCACATGATTTTTTTTTATATATATTTCATATATTTTATATATATGATATTTATGAAATATATAAATATATAAAAAATATGAAAAATTGATGTGGGTACTCAAATGAAAGATCTCGATGAGTGTAACATCAGGATGAGCTTATATCTTTAAAAATATAAACAGTTCATGAGATACAATGTAATTTCTTAGTTATTGTCATTTTTTAAGATATAAACTCATTTCGATGTTACACTCATCAAGACCTTTCATTTAAGTACCCACATGGCATTTTTTATATATTTTATATATATGGTATTTGTGAAATATATAAATATATAAAAAATATGAAAAATTGATGTGGGTACTCAAATGAAAGGTCTCGATGAGTAGAACATCGAAATGAGTTTATATTGTAAAAAATGTTAATAATTATGAAATTACATTGTATCTTGTCAACTTATGACATTTTTTAAGATATAAGCTCATCTCGACATTACACTAATTGAGACCTATCATTTGAGTACCCACATGCATTTTTGATATATTTTTCATATATACATATATATAATATAATATATATAAATATATGAAAAATTGATGTGGGTACTCAAATGAAAGGTCTCGATGAGTGTAATGTCAAGATAGGCTTATATCTTTAAAAATGTCAATAGTTCACAAGATAAAATGTCATTTCTTAATTATTGTCATTTTTCAAGATATAAACTCATTTCGATGTTACACTCATCGAGACCTTTCATTTAAGTACCCACATGGCATTTTTTTATATATTTTATATATATGGTATTTGTGTAATATATAAATATATAAAATATATGAAAAATTGATGTGATGATCGGGATGAGCTTATATCTTTAAAAATGTTAATAGTTGACAAGATACAAGGTCATTTCTTAATTATGTATCTAGAGATAGAGCATTCCCGAATGCAGTCTAAATACTTATTATCATACATTGACTATCGGTGAGAATGATATGAAACCTTGAGAAGGCACAAATTAAAATCAAGACCTTTGCAATGACACTAAATTTCACTAAAAAGACCGATTTTATCATATGACTATCCTGGACACAAAATTTTTCTTATTTTCTTAATAATATATAGATTATAAATAACTTATTTCATTTTCAGGATTACAGCGTCACCAAGTATGACGATATATTGCATTTTCTGATGTGCCATATTAAGAGCAGTAAGGACAAAGTTTTTCTTACTGGAATTTTATCTATAGTAAATAAACCGAAACTTCATTCTATAATAACGAATCCGCTTTACAAGCGATTCGTCGATTTAAAGTTTGATATTGTCGACGATGTTAGTCAAACTATTCGAAGAAAAATATGGAAGTGGTTTGACGAAAATCCTTAACAAAAAACTTATGACCTTTTGTAATTGGATATTATTAATCGGCGTCTCTAGAAAAATCGCTGGCAGTTTTCTTCTTTCTCAGGGAATTTCTCAAAATTTTTTTTTCATGAAGTTTATTTCTTCATGAGTTTTATTAAATTTATAATCATTTTTTTAATAATTTTCCGTCTAAAAAATCTGTAAAAAAATCAATTAGTTAGCAATTACTTGATCATTTTTTTATTTTATTTAATAAACTAATTTGTTCAAATTGTATTTTTAATTTTGTAAATTTCTACTTGTCATTTTTTTTGCTATAATTTATTTGTTAAAAAAATTCTTAAAATTGTAAAATATCTGCTAAATTAATTTTAATAAAAAATAAACAAATAAATAAAATTAAACTGTTTTACTTATAGTAGCAAGAAAATTCTGTTATTGCCATCAAACACCTGTCAAAAAAATCCTGAACCTGAAAATAAAGAAGAAATAATTAGTTTATAATTTAAAAAAATTAAAGAAGAAATATTAAGCCGTCAATGTTATGAAAAAAAAAAAATAATAAAAAAATTAAACTGTTTATAAAAATTAAATTAGTTATCTAAAAATTTTTTCCTAAATTATTTAAAAATTAAAATATTAAAAAAATAGTTAACTTCAAGGAAAAAATGATTAAATTTGTAATTAAAAGTTTTTTCAAACTTTTTTAACATCAAAAATTTATTTTGGCTTTTTTCAAAATTAAAATTTAAAAAAAAAATTTTTTTCAAATTTTTTTCTTAACTAAAAAAATAAAATTAAAAAAATATAATTATTGTTGTTAAAATTTCAAACAAAATTCAATTAATTTATCAGAATTAATAATAATTAAACTAATTTTGTTTTTTAATTTAAAATTTCAAAATTAATTTTTTTAACTTCTGACCTTTTCAATTTTATACTCAAATGTCCAAATTCAAGCAACGAATTTATAAATGTAAACAAACTTTTTTTTTCTCCTATTAGACTTTCCATTCATGTAAAGCTTAATTCAATAATTCTTTCAAAATATTCCTCATAAATCTATAGTTTCCAAAATAATCATTCAATTCATAGTATTCTTATTTGATAACGTCACTGTTAATTACTGCACATTGATGCTACCAAAAATTACTCTGCAAAGTATTGCTTCTACTATTAGAACAGTTGGATCGATTATCAGAAGAGTAGTGAAGTATTTTATTAAAACAAATAAATCATGACTATTAAATTATTAATTATACTGTTAATATTTTTAAACCAATGCAACGTTAGTATTATTGAAGAAGACAAACCCATTGTTGTTGAATCTACGGAGGGAGAATTTGATATAATTGAAAATAATAATGACACATGGTTGGTTAACTTTATACGAAGTGATAATAATAGATATATTAGTTGTCAAGTTATGCCAATTGAACCCCGGGTTTTAATTGGAGATGCTGAATGCATTTATCAGTAAGTAAATTAATTTTTTTTTTTTGACAAAAAAAATTAATCGTTTTTTGTATTATCTATATTATTAATAGAATAAGAAAAATTTTGTGTCCAGGATAGTCATTTCATAAAATCGGTATTTATAGTGAAATTTAAAGTTATTGCAAAGGTCTTGATTCAATTTGTGCCTATAATTAAAAAATGACCTTGTATCTTGTGAACTATTGACATTTTTAAAGATATAAGCTCACTTCGACATTACACTCATCGAGACCTTTCATTTGAATACTCACATCAATTTTTCATATATTTTATATATTGATATATATTTTACGAATACCATATACATAAAATATATGAAAAATGTCATGTGGGTACTTAAATAAAAGGTCTATATGAGTGTAACATCGAAATGAGCTTATATCTTAAAAAATGTCAATAATTAAGAAATGACAGTATATTTTGTCAACTATTGACATTTTTAAAGATATAAGCTCATTCTGACATTACACTCATCGAGACCTTTCATTTGAATACCCACATCAATTTTTCATATATTTTATATATTTATATATTTCACGAATACCATATATATAAAATATATGAAAAATGCCATGTGGGTACTCAAATTAAAGCTCTTGATGAGTATAACATCGAAATGAGTTTATATCTTGAAAAAATCTCAATAATTGAGAAATGACATTGTATCTTGTGAACTATTGACATTTTTAAAGATATAAGCTCATCCCGTCATTACACTCATCGAGACCTTTCATTTGAGTACCCACATCAATTTTTCATATATTTTATATATTTATATATTTCACAAATACCATATATATAAAATATATGAAAAATGTCATGTGGGTACTTAAATAAAAGGTCTTTATGAGTGTAACATCGAAATGAGCTTATATCTTAAAAAATGTCGATAATTAAGAAATGACAGTGTATTTTGTCAACTATTGACATTTTCAAAGATATAAGCTCATTCTGACATTACACTCATTGAGAGCTTTCATTTGAATACCCACATCAATTTTTCATATATTTTATATATTTATATATTTCACAAATATCATATATATAAAATATATGAAAAATGTCTTGTGGGTACTTAAATAAAAGGTCTTTATGAGTGTAATATCGAAATGAGCTTATATCTTAAAAAATGTCAATTATTAAGAAATTACAGTGTATTTTATCAACTATTGACATTTTTAAAGATATAAGCTCATTCTGACATTACTATCATTGAGAGCTTTCATTTGAATACCCACATCAATTTTTCATATATTTTATATATTTATATATTTCACGAATACCATATATATGAAATATATGAAAAATGCCATGTGGGTACTCAAATTAAAGCTCTTGATGAGTATAACATCGAAATGAGTTTATATCTTGAAAAATCTCAATAATTGAGAAATGACATTGTATCTTGTGAACTATTGACATTTTTAAAGATATAAGCTCATCCCGTCATTACACTCATCGAGACCTTTCATTTGAGTACCCACATCAATTTTTCATATATTTATATATATTATATATATGTATATATGAAAAATATATGAAAATGCATGTGGGTACTCAAATGAAAGCTCTTGATGAGTGTAACATCGGGATGAGCTTATATCTTTAAAAACGTCAATATTTAAGAAAGTACAGTGCAAGTTCGGTAGTACATAATTATTTTAAATTCTTTCAGCGCTTCTAAAGAAGGTCATTGGCAAATAGTTATATATTTCTATCACAACTCAATGAGATTCCCAAACATGGCATTTGTACAAGACAAAAATATTTTTTACAACACAAATTTAACCAATGAATACAATCCAAACTTGCGTAAAATTGCAATACTGATTACCGATCAACCGGTAATAGCAGATAATAATAAATCTTTGTTAGTCGGTACTGCGCAATTGGCTTATGAAGAAGTTCCAGGGTACAATGAAAAAAACCAAATTAAAAAAATAATTAAAAGTAAGGCAGACTCTGAAGAAACGAATTTTTCAAAGTGCTTCATGTCTCCATTTAAAGGAAGAAATATAATTGTTCGATGTTATGAATTAGGCCTTACCTATACGGTGTGTAAGTTAAAAAAGACGGTAAGTGTAATCATTTTTCTTTGATATTAAGGAAGTCTTTTCGCTCTAGTTGAGTCACAACAACTGTAGTAGTCAATATTCGATAAATTAAAATAAAAAACCCATAAAAATTCCTAAAATTAAAAAATAAATGGTATATGAGGCATTAATCGTTGAAATTTTGAAAATTAAAAAAAAAAAAATAGTTAAATACAAAAATTAATTTGACTCTTGTAAATCAGCTGTCAGTAACCTGTCCGTGATTTGGCAACGCTTTATTTCGGTTGTTTACATTTTTATTTGCACAATATAACCGTAATCATGTTTAACTTTTTGCAGTCAGTGTAAATAAATAAATTAATTAAAAATGTTTAGTCACAAAACCAAAACATTCTAATGTCTCATGGCAGGAATGCTAGTATTTTTTAATTATTGTTTTATTTTTCAATTATGAAATATGAAAATTTGTTAACAATTAATTAACTAATAAGTATGTATGAAAAACATAAGCGCATTAAAGTTTAGTTTGAATTTATTGAATGGTCTGAAGCTCGCGCGCTACACAACGTTGCCAAATTTTCTGACGCCATTTAAATGTAGGATACTTAAAAATTTTCTGGATTTTATAATTATAATTTCTCCATAAATTCCACGGCAACTTATATATTTTATTGCAAAAAATCAAACCTGAAAATTTCGAAAAGCTTATTTTGAGTTTTTTTACCCCATCTAATCGGTGATTAATGCCATAATTCGAGAAAGTTGTTAAGGTCTGACTTTCTCGTAAGACTCCCCTGAATAAAAAAAAGTATTGAGACAAAGAAAAAAGTATTGAAAAGTATTGGATTGACTAGAAAACCAATACTTTTCAATACTTTTTTCTTTGTCTCAATACTTTTTTTTTATCAGGGTCGGAAAAAATACTAACATTTTTAGAAATTTTTAACTTCCCGCTACGAAAATCGAAGATTTTCATCAGATCTCGACGTTTGAAGGTCACAGGAAGCTTTCCTGACTATCCCCGCGAGGTTGTCACGGCGTCTGTGTGTGTGTGTGTGTGTATGTGTGTGTGTGTGTGTGTGAAAGTATGTGAACCGCTTATAACTTTTGAACGGCTTGACTGATTTCATCGCGGTTGGTGCCATTCGAAAGGGCTTGACCAAACTTAGATTTTGAAAACTATTTTGACCGATTCAGATCAATAGATTTGGAGAAATCTTCAAAAAACTGAAAAAAAAAATTTTTTTCAAATGTGGTTTTTTTGGAATAACTTTAAAACGGCTTAAAGTTTCAATTCCAAAAACTAATCAGTTTTTAACCTCAAAAAACCACGTCGATCGCCACCAGTCCGGTCAAAATCGGTTGATTCGTTCGAGAGATATCGTGAACGAAAGAAAACCGAAAAAAGTGTTTTTTCGGAATAACTCCAAAATTCCTAGCGCGATCAATTCAAAATTTGAGATTCTTTGTGAGGCTTGAAAAACTGTGTCGAATGCTTCTAACCGCGTAAAAATCGGTTTATTCATTCAAAAGTTATTGCGGTTTAAAAATTAAAAAAATAGTGTCTTATCAAATCTCTATCAGACTTTTGAGCTCGAAGTGCTTTAAAGCATAGAAAAGCAATCTCTTTGAGCTCGGAGAGCTCAAAATAATTCATAAATTGTATTTTTGAGCTCGAAGAGCTCAAAAACGTCATTGGTGCAATTTTAACCGCCTAAGTATGGAATTAGCGGGAAGTTGCAGGGATGGCCTTCAGGGTCAACCGTTTTCCTAATTTTTTGTTCAAAAATTTCCACGGTGAAGAATAAATTAAACTTCACTAGTAGATACATAAGGACTTTAACTATTAGATTAGTATATTACACACCTAGGGAAGTAAAGTAAGAAATGTCTCAGATCACATGTAATTGTTGGCCGAGGCGAAGCCGAGGTCAACAAACATGTGATCTGAGGCTTTCTTATTTACTTCCCGTGAAGTGTTTACTATTTTTTTGCTCGACGAAGGCAGAAAGGGGCAACTTCGTTTAGCGCAGCGGGCCGAAAGTTAACGCTTTCTGCCCGTCGAGCAAAAAAAAAATTAATTTTATGCATAATCTAATATTTTTTATTTAACATTGATGGCGAAAGGACCTCCTTAATAAACAAAGTTATAAATAACTTATTTTATTTTCAGGAATATGTCATCTCCCAGTATGACAATCTTTCGGATTTTCTGATGTGTCATGTTAAAAGCAGCAGAAAAAATGTTTTTCTTGCTGGAGTTTTATCCAGAGTAAATAAACTGACTCTCAATTCTTATTACCAAATAATTGATTTAAAGTTTGAAAATGTCGAAGATCTTGGTCGAATTATTCGAAAAAAAGTGCGCAAGTGGTTAGCTGAAAATCCTGAACAAAAAACTTATCCACTTTGGTAATTGGATATTATTAATGTCTGAATGTCTTTTAATTTGGTGAAGTTTATTTCTTCATGAGTTTTATTAAATTTACAATCATTTTTTTAATAATGTGCCGTCTGAAAAATCTGTAAAAAGAAATCAATTAGTTAGCAGTGACTTGATCATTTTATTATTTTATTTAATAAACTAATTTGTTCAAAATGTATTTTTAATTTTTTTTAATTTCTACTTGTCAATTTTTTTTGCTATAATTTATTTGTTAATAAAATTCTTAAAATTGTAAAATATCTGCTAAATTAATTTTAATAAAAAATAAACAAATAAATAAAATTAAATTGTTTTACTTATAGCAGTAAGAAAATTCCGCCATTGCCATCAACTACTGGTCAAAAAAATCCTGAACCTGAAAATAAAGAAGAAATAATATGTTTATAATTAAAAAAAATGAAGGAAGAAATATTAAGCCGTCAATTTTATGAAAAATGAAAATAATAGAAAATAGCAACTTTGTCACTGTGACTGCCGTGACTTGTGATCTATAAGTAAATAAAATTTTGCTTTATTAAATAAAGACTTTTGTTAAATTGCACTGTACTTTCTTAAATATTGACGTTTTTAAAGATATAAGCTCATCCCGATGTGAGCCTCATCAAGAGCTTTCATTTGAGTACCCACATGTATTTTTGATATATTTTTCATATATACATATATATATAATATATATAAATATATAAAATATGTAAAAAATTGATGTGGGTATTCAAATGAAAGGTCTCGATGAGTGTAACATCGGGATGAGTTTATTTCTTTAAAAAGGTCAATAGTTTATAAAAAACAATGTAATTTCTTAAGAATTGACATTTTTCAAGATATAAACTCATTTTGATGTTACTCTCCTCGAGACCTTTCATTTAAGTACCCACATGGCATTTTTCATACATTTTATATCTATAGAATTTATGAAATATATAAAATATATGGGAAATTGATGTGGGTACTCAAATGAACGGTGTCGATGGGTGTAATGTCAGAATGAGCTTATATCTCTAAAAATTTCAATAGTTCACAAGATACAATGTCATTTCTTAATTATTGATATTTTCTAAGATATAAACTCATTTTGATGTTATACTTATCAAGGGCTTTAATTTGAGTACCAACACGAAATTTTTATATATTTTATATATATGGTATTTGTGAAATATATAAATATATAAAACATATGAAAAATTGATGTGGGTACTCAAATGAAAGATCTTGATAAGTGTAATGTCGGAATGAGCTTATATCTTTAAAAATGTCAATAGTTCACAAGATACAATGTCATTTCTTGATTATTGACATTTTTTAAGATATAAACTCATTCCGATGTAACACTCATCGAGACCTTTCATTCAAGTACCCACATGGCATTTTTTATATATTTTATATTTATGATATTTGTGAAATATATAAATATATAAAATATATGAAAAATTGATGTGGGTACTCAAATGAAAGGTCTCGATAAGTGTAACATCGAAATGAGCTTATATCTTTTAAAATGTCAATAGTTCTCAAGATACCCCGAGAAAAAATGTTTCTATATAATCATATATAATTGTATATAATCATATATGACTAAATATGATTATATATGGAATCACATATATAATTATATACAATTACATATAATCATACATGATTATATATGGAATTGTATATAAGATTATATATAATTATATATGACTATATATGGAGCAATATACAGCCATGTAGGATTATATATAGTTCCATATACAATTATATATAAGTATATATAATCATACATGATTATAGATGGAATTGTATATAAGGTTATATATAATCATATATAATTATATATGACTATATATGGAGCAATATACAACCAAGCAAGATTATATAGTTCCATATATAATTATATATAGCCATACATGATTATATATGGAATTGTATATGAGGTCATATATAATTATATATGACTATATATCGAGCAATATACAGCCAAGCAAAATTATATATAGTTCCATATATAGTTATATATAATCATCCATGATTATATATGGAATTGTATATGAGGTCATAATTAACATTAAAGTACATTTTTATAAATTTCAAAATTAATTTTGAGAGATTTCCAAAAATTCATTTTTCCATTCCTACAAAGGCAGCACTGACCGGGAAGAATTAATGTCTCGCATAGTATATAATCATATATGACTATATATGGAGCAATATACAGCCATCCAAGATTATATATAGTCCCATATATAAGTATATATGATTATATATGCTTATATATAATTAACATATATAAAAATTTTTTCTTTGAAAAAAAATTTTTTTTTGGTAATCACAAGAAGTTTAAAATGATGTTTATAATTACGTTTAAATAATTCCTAAATACAAAATTTGTTACATTTCCTATGAGATGTTTTGGTCTGCTCTGCTACTACCTAATAGTAAAATCATTATTTGTATTATTATTTAAATAAGTGTTATATTATAATGAGATTCGGTAAAATAAATAAATTATGAATTATGACTACCCAAATATATTATAAAATCATTTTTTATATTATATTTATGATAAACCCATATGATACATTATGTAGATCATAGAATCATTGTCATCTAAGATAGCAGCACAGCAGACAGAAACTTCAGGATGCACGGAGATCACCAAAGTTAAGCAGCATTGAGCAGGGTTAATAGTTGGATAGGTGACCGCTGGTGTTATAACCGTAAAATTATAGCTAGATTTGTTTTTTGCATTTTAATTGGTTACAGAGAATTGCGTAGAACCATATTAAATACTCTATCCATAAAACTAACCCAATAATTAATTAGATGTAATAAATATATAATCAAATATTGTTATATATAATTATATATGATTATATTTGACCATTTTTCATACATAATCATATATAACTAATTTATATATAATTATATATAAATATTTTTTCTCGAGACACGGCTTATTTTATGCAAATTACTTTAGCAGTTTTATAATAATTTCTGTAACAAAAAAATTAACATTTATTCATTTAAATTTTTAAAAAATTATTTTTGTACCAAATAAATCATAACAAAAAAGAACTAAGGTAAAAGCCCCAATTATTGACGCTATAAGAGACAAAGTTATGATTTGATTTTTTTTAAGCAATCAAATATAAATATCGTTGAATTTTGTTTGTGGTAATGTCTTAAGTAATGTTTTAACTAATCAATTTCTTTTTTTAAAATGATAATCAGTGATATTTACTAATTAATTTTAAATAATTAAATAGATAATCTGGATACACCAATTATTGACGGGTTAAAAAACTGATTGATCTAAATATTGACGTACCGTAACCCCAATTATTGACGCCCCTACTGCGCATGCGTCGAATCATTTGGTTATATTTTTATTTATCAAAACTTGATATAAAGTAATCTATATTATTAAAGTTAATTAATAATAATTTCTATGAATGATTAATTATTATTAAAAATCTAACAACTTATTCAAAAACTTATTTAACACCAAAACACGCTGAGTTATTTGACAGTTAAAAGCCTTGAATATAATCGCGTATATAACGTATTTTATCCTAATATAAAATTGAGATGAAATGTATGTGGCATCAAACTATTCGTAACGTGATTGGTCGAATATATCATAAGCATGAAAATATATGCAATAAAATTGAGATGAAATGTATGTGGCATCAAACTATTCGTAACGTGATTGGTCGAATATATCATAAGCATGAAAATATATGCAAATGCTATAGTCAGGCGCGCGCTTGCGCGCGCAAATTCAAATTCTAGTCCTAATATAAAATTGAGATGAAATGTATGTGGCATCAAACTATTCGTAACGTGATTGGTCGAATATATCATAAGCATGAAAATATATGCAAATGCTAGTCAGGCGCGCGCTTGCGCGCGCAAATTCAAATTCTAGTACTTAAAAAAAAAGGCGTCATAGCGCTGTTGACTGGCTGTCAATATGGGATTCACCATAAAAATTATGAACTAGTTATTGACTCCCATTATTTAAATATTATAAAGCATAAAATTAATTTCGATTATTCAATTTTATAAATATTTCATGTAATGTTAATTAAAAAAAAAAATAGGTCATATAATTACATGAAAATATTAATTTAAACTCGGCAGTTAAAAAAAATGCTTTTCTAACCAAAGTTGTTAAGAAAATAGACGCTCGTAAGCTGATTTGATGAACTGGTGGTAACTTTATTTTTTTTTAATAATTAATATTTAATATTTTGAACTGAAAGTGATTTTTTTTCAATTTTTTAATTAATTAGAATTTAATAAAAATTTATTTGATCGTTATTCTTATTACAGATAATTTAATATATTTCAAGATAATTTAGGGTGTCAATATTTAGACCCCCGTCAATAATTGGGGCTTTTACCTTATAAGTGCAATTTTAAAAAATTAAAAATGTCAGTTTTTAATTATTACACGCTTTATATTAGCTTCACTTGTATGTCAGTTTGTTTGTTTGTCAGTTTGTCAGTATGTCAGTAACTCTCCGTGGGTAATCTGCGCGCCTGCGGCCTTCCTTGGTTCTGGTAGCCGTTTCTCAGGCTCGCTCTCCGAAATCGAACTCTGATTCCCCGTATTTATAATATTTATAAATAATTATTTTTTATTAGCTTCACTTGTATGTCAGTATGTCAGTATGTCAGTATGTAACTCTCCGTGGGTAATTTGCGCGCCTGAATATTTTTGATAATCAACAAATAATAGTTTAAAAAAACTAAAAAATCACGCTTTTATAAATAAACCAAACTAAAAAGTAAAAAATAAATAATAGTTTAAAAAAGCTAAAAACACGCTTTTTATAGAAAACCAAACTAAAAAATAGAAAATAAATTTAAATTAAGAATAGTGTTAAAAATTTCAATAAATATAAATTAATAATAGTGTAAATAAAAAAAATGTATTTTATTTTAAAAAAAGCGTGGGGTGCTTTTTAAGATATTATCAAAATGATAATCACTCTACTCATATCTGTCAATAAAATATTTATAACTATTGACACCATGCACCTCACGCTTTTTTTAAAATAAAATACATTTTTTTTATTTACACTATTATTAATTTATATTTATTGAAATTTTTAACACTATTCTTAATTTAAATTTATTTTCTATTTTTTAGTTTGGTTTTCTATAAAAAGCGTGTTTTTAGTTTTTTTAAACTATTATTTTATTAAAACTGTCTTACTCACCGCAGGACAATAATTTCCTTCATTGCCATCAAAACTACCGGCCATTAAAAAACATATCCAGCAAGTTATATATATAAGCAAGTTCAGCAAGTAAAGTGAGCACATATGTGTGATTGAAAGACATATATTTACCGTGAGCGCACACATATTTTATTGGTCGTCTCCCCCACACTAAAATACTAAAATGTAGTTACACGTTATATTATGATATGTAGTGAGTATCCGAATGCGTTATCGTACTTTCGCGAGCTCCGAGTGTTCCGTGTGCCAAATCCATATTTTTTCCATAAATATATTTAAACCTTGCAAGTAAAAAAAAATAATTAAATAAAATAAAAAAAAATATTAAATAATTTTTTAAAAATACTAAATAATTTTTTAAAAATTCAGTACTCACATCTGATGTAAACAGTAAGAACTACTAACTACAATACGATCCATCTTAAATCGGGTCCAGCTCCAGCTTGCTCCAGCTTGAGCGACCAACAATATTCCAGTCTTAAATTTACAGTATAAGTAAATATATATAACAGCAACTCGACTTCCTATTCAGTGTATTATATATAATACCTACACTACCGTCACCATCCGTAGAGTATTCTGCTCACGGTAGAATATATATTATATATTTATATATTATATATATATATATAAGTTAAGTGCAAGTAGAAAAACTTATAACTTTACTTGGAGACGTTATAAGCCAAGACAAAGCCTCTTTTTACCGGTGCATTACATATATATATATATATTTTATAAATATTTATGTATAATATATAAATAAAGTTATCATGGCTGATCATGTTGGCGAGCAAGTGTTCTTACTGTGAAATTTATCTGGATAATTATTATTGTTATTTAGATTTTTTTATTGTAATTTTTTTTTTTAATTTGGAGTTTATAATTGTTTGTTAATATTTAAGGGGATTAGTAGAGGAAAAGTTACTGAAGTGAATGGTGAAAGAAATAAAAGCATTGCTCGAGAACTGATGGCGTGAACGCCCAGGTGAATACTCAATGTCATTGTGTCTTTATTTAATGACAATTAAGTTAACAGACACTTGATAATTTTTACTTTTTTTTTTAATAAATAAATTTGGTCTAAAAGTTATTTTTAAAAAATTACATTTTTTATTTTTTTTTAAATTAATGTCATTTTTTTTTTAAATTATTCAATTCCGGTTAAATTCCATTAAAAAATTACATTAAAATTAGTAATTATTAGATTTTTTAATAAAATTTGTTACCAAAAATTATTTTTTAAAAATTACATCTTTAATTTTTTTTAAATTTACGTGTCAATTTTTTTTTTATAAAAATTATCAAAAATCTGATAAATTAATTTTTATTGAAAAATTACATTAAAATTAGCAGTCACATGATCATTTTTTAATCTTTTTAACAAAAAAATTATTTTTTAAAAATTACATTTGTTAATTTTACAAATTTTTAATTGTTAATCTTTTGACATAATTTATTTGTTACAAAAATTGCATTAAAATTAGCAGTCGGCCATTTTTTAAATTGTTTAATAAACAAGTTTACTCCAAAAAGTTATTTTTAAAATATTACATTTTTTATTTTTTTTAAATTAATAAATTCTGGTTAAATTCCATCAAAAAATTACGTTAAAATTAGTAATTATTAGATTTTTTAATAAAATTTGTTACCAAAAATTATTTTTTAAAAATTACATCTTTAATTTTTTTTAAATTTACGTGTCAATTTTTTTTTTATAAAAATTATCAAAAATCTGATAAATTAATTTTTATTAAAAAATTACATTTAAATTAGCAGTCACATGATCATTTTTTAATTTTTTTAACAAAAAAATTATTTTTAAAAAATTACATTTGTTAATTTTACAAATTTTTAATTGTTAATTTTTTGACATAATTTATTTGTTACAAAAATTGCATTAAAATTAGCAGTCGGCCATTTTTTAAATTGTTTAATAAACAAGTTTACTCCAAAAAGTTATTTTTAAAAAATTACATTTTTTATTTTTTTTAAATTAATAAATTCTGGTTAAATTCCATCAAAAAATTACGTTAAAATTAGTAATTATTAGATTTTTTAATAAAATTTGTTACCAAAAATTATTTTTTAAAAATTACATCTTTAATTTTTTAAAAATTTACGTGTCAATTTTTTTTTTATAAAAATTATCAAAAATCTGATAAATTAATTTTTATTAAAAAATTACATTTAAATTAGCAGTCACATGATCATTTTTTAATTTTTTTAACAAAAAAATTATTTTTAAAAAATTACATTTGTTAATTTTACAAATTTTTAATTGTTAATTTTTTGACATAATTTATTTGTTACAAAAATTGCATTAAAATTAGCAGTCGGCCATTTTTCAAATTGTTTAATAAACAAGTTTACTCCAAAAAATTGTTTTTAAAAAATTGCATTTTTTAACTTTTTTAAAATTTTTAACTGTCAATTTTTTTGACATAATTTATTTGTCACAAAAATTGCATTAAAATTAGCAGTTATTTCATCATTTTTTATTTTTTTTTTTAACTTAATAAATTTGTTTCAAAAAATTAGATTTTTTATTTTTTTTAAATTTATAAGTCAATTTTTTATTTACAAAAATCATAAAATATCTGATAAATCAATTTTCATTAAAAAATTACATTAAAATTAGCAATCAAATGATCAGTTTTGAGTTTTTTTAACAAAAAAATTGTTTTTAAAAAATTGCATTTTTTAATTTTTAAATTTCTAATTGTCAATTTTTTTCAAATAAATAAATTATTTATTTGTTACAAAAATTGTATTAAAATTAGCAGTCGGCCATTTTTAAATTTCTTTTAACAATCAAATTTATTCTAAAACATTGCTTCTAAAAAGTTGCATTTTTTAAATTTCTAATTGTAAATTTTTTTGTCATGATTTATTTATTACAAGCATTGCATTAAAATGAGTAGTTACATCATTTTTTGATTTTTTTTTTCAAATTCTAACTCAATTTTTTGACATAATTAATTTGTTACAAAAATCGTATTAAAATTAACAGTCGGCCATTTTTTAATTTTTTTTAACAATCAAATTGTTTTTAAAAAATTGCATTTTTTATTTCATTAATATTTTTAACTGTCAATTTTTTTGACATACAATTCATTTGTTACAAAATTTTCATTAAAATTAACAATCGGCCATTTTTGAATTTTTTTTAACACACAAACTTACTCCAAAAAATTGTTTTTAAAAAGCTGCATTTTTAAAAATTTTTTAAATTTCCAATTGTCAATTTTTTTGGCATTTTATTACAAAAATTGTATTAAAATTAGCAGTTGGCCGTTTTTTAATTGTTTTTTATAAATTTGTTCTAAAAAATTATTAAAAAAAAATTTCATTTTTTAATTTTACAAATTTTCAATTATCAATTTTTTTGACACAATTTCTTTATTACAAAAATTACATTAAAATTAGCGGCGATTTTTCAATTTTATTTAACAAAAAAATTTACTCCAAAAAATTGTATTTTTTATTTTATTAAAATTTCTAATTGTCAATTTTTTTAAAATGATTTATTTATGACAAAAATTGCATTAAAATTAGCAGTTTTTTAATTTTTTTTTAATTTGTTCCAAAAAATTATTTTTAAAAAATTGCATTTTCTTTAAATTATTAATTGTCAATTTTTTTAAAATAATTTATATATTACAAAAATTTCATTAAAATTAATTAATTAAATTAATGAATTATAAATATAAAAATACATGCTTTGACTAAAAAAATAATTTTTTAATAAGTGCAAATGTGTAATTAATTAAAATTAAACTTTAAAATAATTAAAAAAATTTGTTACAGATTTAAAAAAGCAATCGGGTGGGGACGGAGGATAATCTGGAGGTCGGAGGTGAATGTAAATGTGCCGAGACTGAGAAAGAAAGTCGGAAGGAAGACGTATATGTGCTTTTAAAATATATTATTAGTGAGTAATATCTCGGCATATATGTATGTAGGTATTAACGCTGATGTGTGGATTGTGGACGCAGGAAGGTAGAGTGTAATAAGTGCTAATTTAGCAGAGACCTTGTGATGGTCTAGTTACTGGTGCTCGCTGGTTATTGTTAATTATTTTCTACAATACGTGGTTAGTTTTAGTTAACAGTTGTTTATATTTAATATTGATATTTTTTGGAGTTGGTGCGGATTAAGTTTGAGATTAAAATGGCGAATTCATTAACGTGGTCGTGCAGTTGTTGTTTGAGGTTTAAATTTAGTCCTGAAGAAATAGAACAGAGGTACAAGAGCCAGGAAATAGATCGGATGCTGGAGAAAGATCGACAAACATTTAGGCGACAGGTTAAATTGTTATTGCTTGGTGCTGGTGAAAGTGGAAAATCAACATTTCTTAAACAGATGCGAATTATTCATGGAATTAAATTTGAGGTATGACTAATACTATTTTTTTTTAATATTTGTTTATTATTTTTCAAGAAAAAAATTTTTTTTTATACAACCGGGTGTCATCAAACTTGTGTTTTATTATTTTCTTATTTTGGAGTTCTTAAAAAAATTACTGAGGATTTATAAAATTTTTTTGACACTGCTAATTTTAAATCATTAATTATTCTTTAAAAAATTTCTTAAGTCATTTTTTAATTTTTTAACAAACAAATTTGTTCCGAAAAATTGTTTTTAAAAAATTGAATTTTTATTTTTTTTTTAATTTTTACGTCAATTTTTTTTTTTGCTATCATTTATTTGTTATTACATTTAACTGCGTTTAATGCAATAAAATAAATAATTTATTTGTTACAAAAATTATAAAATATCCGATAAATTAATTTTAATTATAAAATTACATTAAAATTTGCAATAATTTGATCATTTTTTTATTTTTTTAACACACAAATTTGTTCTAAAAAATTAAATTTTTAATTTAAAACATTTTTTTTGTCATAATTTATTTGTTAAAGAAATTATTAAAATTACAAAATATCTGATGAATTAATTTTAATTATAAAATTACATTAAAATGTGCAATAATTTGATCGTTTTTAAATTTTTACTAACTCACAAATTTGTTCTAAAAAATTGTTTTTTAAAAATTAAATTTTTTATTAAAAAACAGTTTTTTTGCCAAAATTTATTTGTTAAAGAAATTATTAAAATTATCAAAAATCTGAAATAATATATTAATATATTATCAATAATCTGAAATAAAATAAATAATTTATTTGTTACAAAAATTACAAAATATCTGATAAATTAATTTTAATTAAAAAATTACATTAAAATTACCAATCATTTGATCGTTTTAAAAATTTTTTTAACAAACAAATTTGTTTGAAAAAATTATTTTTAATTTTTAAAATTGAATTTTTTATTAAAAATTTTTTTTTGCAATTATTAATTTGTTAAAGAAATTATTAAAATTATAAAATATCTGATAAATTAATTTAAATTAAAAAATGACATTAAAATTATCAATAATTTAAACATTTTTTAAATTTTTTTAACAAACAAATTTGTTCTAAAAAATTGTTTTTAAAAAATTAATTTTTTTTTTTTTTTTTTTTTTTAATTTTTTAAACTCGCATAAACTACTAAGGTCATGAGCGACTACGGTAGGGGATAAACTTTTGAGATTGGAACTCGTTTTATTTTTTGGGCTGAGCAGAATAATACACTTAAATATTGAAAATATTCATTGGTGTACGCCGGACTCGAACCCGGTCCAATGCTTTGGTAAGCAAGGGCCGGATCTGATAGGGCTACTGCGCGCCTTTTTTTTTTTTAGTTTAAAAAAATTTTTGCCATAATTTATTTGTTAAAAAAATTATTAAAATGATAAAAAATCTGATAAATTAATTTAAATTAAAAAATTTCATTAAAATTAGCAATCATTTTTTTTAACAAACAAATTTATTCCAAAAAATTATTAAAAAATTGCATTTTAAATTTCTAACTATCAATTTTTTTGACATAATTAATTTTTACAAAAATTGCATTAAAATTAGCAGTTACTTAATCACTTTTTAATTTTTTTTAACAAATAAATTTGTTCCAAAAAATGATTTTTCAAAAATTGCACTTTTAATTTTTTTTTTTTTAATTTTCTCTATTTTTTTTTGCTATAATTTATTTGTTAAAAAAATTAATTAAAATTATAAAATATCTGATAAATAAATATTAATTTAAAAATGACATTAAAATTAGCAATCACTTGATCATTTTTTAATTTTTTTAACAAAAAAATTAATTCTAAAAAAATTTTTTTTTTAATTTCATTTTTAATTAAAAAAAAATTTTTGTTACAATTTATTTGTTAAAAAAATTCTTAAAATTTTAAAAATCTGATAAATTAATTTAAATTTAAAAAATACATTAAAATTAGCAATAATTTTTTATTTTTTTCTTAAATAAATTTGTTCTAAAAAATTATTTTTAAAAAATTAAATTTTTAGTTAAAAAAAAATTTATTTTTGTCATAATTTATTTGTTTAAAAAAATAATTAAAATTATCAAAAATCTGATGAATTTATATGAATTAAAAAATTATATTAAAATTACCAATAATTTTTTAATTTTTTCCAAAAAATTTGTAACAATTTTTGTCAATTTTTTTAACATAATTTATTTGTTAAAAAAATTATCAAATATTTGATAAATAAATTTTAATTAAAAAAAAAATGTAAAAAAATTAAAAATTAATTTTTTTTAACTTAAAAAACTCTCAAAAATTTTTTTTAATTCCAAAAAATTGACCATTAAATTAAATGAGTAATTATTAAAAAAAAAAATGATGAAAAAAATTTTTTTCAACTTGTTAATTGATTTTAGACATAAAAAAAATCCGTCTGCTAAGTACATGAAGAAAAACTACATAAGAAACTTTCTAAAAAAATAAACTAAAAAGTTTAGAAAGTAAATAAATGTTTGTGTATTGAATCAACAATAATAATTATTGAATTTTGTCTATTCATAGCCGGAGCTAATTAAGGAGTACCAGCATGTTATCTACCAAAATATAATAAAAGGAATGAAGGTGCTGGTGGATGCTCGAGATAAGCTTAACATACCCTGGGAAAATCCTAAGAACTATGACATAGGTTATCAATTGCTGAAAATAGAAAACACAATGATCCTAGACGCGAGATTATTTCTCTATTATGTTCCCTCATTGTACAGCTTGTGGAGAGACGGGTCTATCAGGAAAGCCTTCGACAGAAGAAGAGAGTTTCAACTGGTAATGATTTTTTAATTTAATTACTTACCTTGCAATCAAGTTATGATAATTTAGATTAACTTGTTTGTAGTACTGTAAAAATAATAGCATTCTTAACTTAACAAGGCGATGACTAATGCAAAGATAATAACCTAGTCTTTATATAATCAGTTACTACTTACTTACTTACTTACTTACTTTTATTAGCGCTTTCATGTGATCATACAATAATAGAATGAGAATATATGAGAATAAATATGTCAAGTTACTCTACTTTTATTTGTGGAGCAAAAAGACTTGTATGAAACGATGGTCAGTTTATTAATTGTGTCCTTTGTTGAAATTGAGATTCGAGTTTTTGATTTTTTTATTTAAGATCACTTGTTTATTTATTTATTTATTGATAAAGATTAATCGTTTTATTAAATTACTTTTATTTTGTTGCGATAAGTACTTCCTGTGATAAATAGTTTTATTGAAGGTTAATTTTTTTTTTTTTTTTTTTTCAGAGCGACTCGGTACAGTATTTTTTGGATCATTTGGACAGGATTGCACGGGCGGTAAATATATTTTATTATTAAATCTTTTAAGAATTATACGCTCTTAGGTCAAAAAAAAAATATTTATTAATATTACTAGCAACCTTGCAGTCACTACGTGACTGCCGTGACTAGTAAACTATAAATACATAAAATTTTGCTTTATTAAATAATGACTTTTGTTAAATTGCACTGTATTTTCTTGAATATTAACGTTTTTAAAGATATAAGCTCATCCTGATGTTAAACGCATCAAGAGCTTTCATTTGAGTACCCACATGCATTTTTGATATATTTTATATATATGGTATTTATGAAATATATAAATATATAAAGTATATGAAAAATTGATGTGGGTACTCAAATGAAAGGTCTTGATGAGTGTATTATCCGGATGAGCTTATATCCTTAAAAATGTCAATAGTTCACAAGATACAAGGTCATTTCTTAAATATTGACATTTTTAAATATATAAGCTCATATTAATATTACACTCATCAAGAGTTTTCATTTGAGTACCCACATGCATTTTTGATATATTTTTCATGTATACATATATATAATATAAGTATAAATATATGAAAAATTGATGTGGGTACTCAAATGAAAGGTCTTGATGAGTGTAACATCCGGATGAGCTTATATCTTTAAAAATGTCAATAGTTCATAAAATACAAGGTCATTTCTTAAATATTGACATTTTTAAATATATAAGCTCATATTAATGTTACACTCATCAAGAGCTTTCATTTGAGTACCCACATGCATTTTTGATATATTTTTCATATATACATATATATAATATATGTATAAATATATGAAAAATTGATGTGGGTACTCAAATGAAAGGTCTTGATGAGTGTAACATCCGGATGAGCTTATATCTTTAAAAATGTCAATAGTTCATAAAATACAAGGTCATTTCTTAAATATTGACATTTTTAAATATATAAGCTCATATTAATGTTACACTCATCAAGAGCTTTCGTTTGAGTACACACATGCATTTTTGATATATTTTTCATATATACATATATATAATATATATATAAATATATGAAAAATTGATGTGGGTACTCAAATAAACGGTCTTGATAAGTGTAACATCCGAATGAGCTTATATCTTCAAAAATGTCAATAGTTCTCAAGATACAAGGTCATTTCTTAATTATGTATCTAGAGATAAAATTGATATAAGAAATAGATATCTTATCATTTGTTTTTGATAAATATTGTTCAATGTTGAGGAAAAGGCGTTTAAATTTTTAAAATTTGCATTTTAATATTTAAATATATATAGTAAAAAAAAAATTTATTTTTTTTTATTATTTTAATTGCGTATAATATCTACAACCCCGTAATTAAAAAAAAAAATATTATTATTAAATTGAAAAAAAATTTTTTTCAGGATTATGTACCAACGCACCAAGATATACTTCACTGTAGGAAAGCAACAAAAGGAATATCGGAATTTGTAATACCAATAAACAATATACCGTTTTTATTTGTGGATGTCGGTGGTCAAAGATCACAAAGGCAAAAGTGGTATCAGTGTTTCGATTGTGTAACGTCGATACTTTTTTTAGTTTCAACATCTGAATTCGATCAAGTTTTATTGGAAGACAGGTATTTATGTTTATTCTTTTGATAATGATATTAATTTTTCTAATAAATAAATTATTATTAAGAAAATATTAAGATATTCTTTTCAAAAGTTTTCTTCATAATAATTTATTTATAAGAAAAATTTTAATAAATACAATTTTTTAAATAAAGAAGAAATATTAGATTAATCGATGATAAAAAATATAATAAAAAAAATAATAATAATAATTTATTGCTTAAGAAAAATTTTAATACTCATATTTTTAAAAAAGGTAAAAGCCCCAATTATTGACAGGGGTCTAAATATTGACACCCTAAATTATTTTTAATCTCCTGTAATAAAAATAATTATCATATAAATTTTTATTAAATTCTAAGTAATTAAAAAATTGAAAAAAATTACAGTCAGTTCAAAATATTAAATATTAATTATTAAAAAAATTAGGAAAACGGTTGACCCTAAAGGCCATCCCTGCAACTTCCCGCTAATTCCGTTAATACCTGGCCGCTTTTTTGAGCTCTTCGAGCTCAAAAGTACAATTTGTGTGTTGTTTTAAGCTCTCCGAGCTCAAAAAGATACCTTTTCTATGCTTTTGAGCTCTTTGAGCTCAAAAGTCTGATAGAAGTTTCATAGAACACTATTTTTTGAATGTTCATACCGCAATAACTTTTGAATGAATGAACCGATTTTTACGCGGTTGGCGGCATTCTACGCAGTTTTTTAAGCCTCATAAAGAATTTCTAAGTTTCAATTGGTCAAACTAGAAATTTCGGAGTAATTCTGAAAAAACGCTTTTTTTGGTTTTCTTTCGTTCACGATATCTCTCGAACGAATCAACCGATTTTGACCGGATTGACGGCGATCGACGTGGTTTTTCAAGGTTGAGAGCTGAATAGTTTTTGGAATCGATCGGTTGAGCCGTTTAAAAGTTATCCCAAAAAAACCACTTCAGAAAAAATTTTTTTTCCTACTTTTTTTTAGATTTCTCCAAATTTCTCAAAATCTATCGGTCCGAATCGGTTCAAATTAACAGGAAATCTAAGTTTGGCCAAGCCCTTTTGAATGGCACCAACCGCGATGAAATCGGTTCAACCGTTCAAAAGTTATAAGAGGTTTACATACTTAAACACACACACACACACACACACATGCATACAGACATAGTGACACCCTCGCGGGAATAGTCAGGAAAGCTTTCTAGGACATCAAAACGTCGAGATCTGATGAAAACTCGATTTTCGAAAAACGGGGTAAAACCAATAACTTCCCGATTTTTGAAAATTTTCAATTTTCTTAGCGGGAAGCTAAAAAAATAAAGTTACCACCAATTCATCAAATCAGCCTACGAACGTTTATTTTCTTAACAACTTTGATTAGAAAAGCATTTTTTTTAAATGCCGAGTTTAAATTCATTTCTTCATCTAATAATATCATCTTTTTTTTTTTTTTAATTAACAATATATGAAAAATTTATAAAAATGAATAATCGAAATTAATTGTATGCTTTCTAATATTTAAATAATGGGTGTCAATAACTAGTTGATGATTTTTAAGTTGAATCTCATATTGACAGCCATTCGACAGCGCTATTGCGCCTTTTTTTGACTTTAATCTCAAAAATTAACTGTAAGAGTTTGAACTCTTCTGATTAAATAAATTATTTTTAAATAAATTTTTATATTTTTAAAAGTAATTAATCATTTATGGAAATTATTATTAATAAACTTTAATAAAATTGATTACTTAATAATAAGTTTGGATAAATAAGAATAAGCAGATGATTGTAGGCATGCTTAGTATAGGTGTCAATAATTGGGGTGAAGCTATGTCAATAATTAGATCAATAAGTTTTTTAACCTGCCAATAATTGGTGTATCCGGAAAATCTATTTAATTATTTAAAATTAATTAGTAAATATCAGTGATTATCATTTTAAAAAATTTGATTAGTAAAAACATTACTTGAGACATTACCACAAACAAAATTCAACGATATTGATATTCGATTGCTTAAAAAAAATCAAATCATAATTTTGTTTCTAATAGTGTCAATAATTTTGGCTTTTACCTTAAAGAAGAAATATTAAACTAATAATGAAAATTTATTTAAATTTAAATTTCAGGAGGACAAATCGGCTTGAAGAATCAAGGAATATATTCGACACTATAGTAAACAATATGATATTTGGTGGAGTATCCATAATATTGTTTCTCAACAAAACGGATTTACTCGAAAAAAAAGTCCGTACGCCCGAGACAAATCTGTGCTGGTATTTTCCGCAATTTACAGGCGATTCACATTCCATGAAAGACGTGCAGAATTTTATATTAGATATGTTTATATCTGTAAAAAGGGACCCACGTAAACCTCTATTCCATCACTTTACAACTGCCGTAGATACGGAAAACATAAAAGTTGTTTTTAATGCCGTAAAAGATACTATTTTGCATCGTAATCTCGAATCTTTAATGCTCCAATGATTCTTTGCAAAAAATTAAAATAATTTTATTTTAATAATTAAATTATAAATTAAGTTTTATTTATTTTTTTAATTTCTATTGAAAAAGTTGAGAACAAATTTATTTTTTAATGCTTATTTATTTAATTGCGTTCTTTAAAATATACATTTAATTAGAGTAAAAATGAGCAATAAAATTGTGTGTGTTCTTCGCGCGAGATACTTTGTCTTAAATCAACAACGCGAATTTATAATTCTTCACACAGCCATAAAAAAAATCTTCCAGTTTATATGCTTGAAAACTATTTTGGATAAAAAATTTGTTTGTAAATAATTTATTATCTTTATAAGTTTACAATAATTATAGATTTTTAGATAGTGTAAATATCTATATATTATTATTATTATTAATTAATAATTAATATACATTATTATATATTTATACAGAACAAAAGACTATTTGCAATAGGCTTGGGTATAAAGTTGTCTCTTAACAATTTGCCGGAAAGTTCAAGCTATTTTTCTCACCCCACTTTTTAATTAATTAATTGTAATAATTAAAAAAAATCGTTATTTTAATTCTACTACTGTGTAGATTTAAAAAAACATTACTTCAATTAAAAATGTTACTTCAATTAGATAAAATTAGATAAAAAAAAATTGAGGTGGAAGGAAGATTCAATATGGCGGACTGAGGTTAGAAATTTTTTAAATTATTTTCACGGGAATTAAAAAAATTTTTTGAACTTCCCGCTAAAAAAATCGAAGATTTTTTTAAATTAAAAAGCGGGAAATTTTTAATAAATTTAAACATTAAAAAATTAACAAATAAATATTAATTTCGGTAATAAAAAAATACGCTTGTAATTTTAATTCTACTATTTTGTAGATTTAAAAAAACATTACTTCAATAAAAAATGTTATTTTGATTAGATAAATTTTGATAAAATAAATTTGAGGTGGAACGAAGATTCAATATGGCGGAATTGATGTTAGAAATTTTGTAATTTAACACTCAATTTTTTTTTCGCGAGAATTTGGTTCAAATTTAAAAACTTTGTTTTTTAAATTAAAAAGTGAAAAATTCTTTACTTAAGCGTAAAAAATTAACACAACTGAATATTAATTGTTAATTAAAACGAATTTTTTTTCATAATATTACGCGTGTAATTTCAATTCTACTACTTAATAGATTAAAAAAAATATTAATTCAATTAAAAATGTTGTTTCAATTGGATAAATTTTGATAAAAAACTTTTGAGGTGGAAAGGTGATTCAATATGGCGGAATGAAGTTAGAAATTTTTTAACAGCAGGCAATTTTTTCGCGGGAATCTAACTCATATTCAAAAAAATTTTTTAACTTCCCGCTAAGAAATCCGAAGATTTTTTAAATTAAAAAGCGGGAAATTGTTAATAAACTTAAGCGTAAAAATTAATATTAATTTCGGCTTAATTGTTAAACAAAGCTATTTTTTCACAAAAAAAAACGCGTGTAATTTTAATCCTACTACTCTGTAGATTAAAAAAAAAGATTACTTCAATTAAAAATATTATTTCAATTAGATAAATTTTGATAAAATAATTTGAGGTGGAACGAAGATTCAAGATGGCGGAAATTGAGGTTAGAAATTTTTCAACACGCAATTTTTTTCGCGGGAATTTAACTCGAATTTAAAAATTGTTTTTTTTTAATTAAAAAGTGGGAAATTGTTAATAAACTTAAACGTAAAAAATTAACACAAATGAATATTAATTTCAGCTTAATAATTAATCAAAGCTATTTTTTCACAATAAAAAAATAATATTTAAAAGTTTTATTTTTAAAAAATAAGACAAGCCAAATACTAGAGTCATGCCATAAGAACCAAATGTAAGAGTTAACCAGTTTGTGTTCAAATTGCAGCTAAAAAAAATTAATTAATTATTTGTTTATTGTTAATTACACACTATAATATTACCGGTTATTGTTATTGATTAATGGTTAATAAATGGTAATTTGTTTTGTTAAAAATGGTTACTTGGCACACTATTTATTCACTTTGCATTGTAAAAAAAATTATTATTTATTTATTAATAATTAATTACAATAATTAAACTGTTAATCAGTATTATATTATTCCGTTATTTTTCATCTGTTACTTCTTGATCGTTGATTTATTAATTTATAAAAATATTCCGGTGCATTTTCAATTAATTAAATACGTACAAATTTTTTAATTTGTTTATTTATTATTAATAATTAATAATTAACACAACAATAAAAATAAATGTTATCAAGCCAAAGAAAATTTGCGGTTTTAAATATTTAATTAAGTAATTTAAATTATAGTGCTCACCTGAAGCTTACACGCCTTATTAATTAAATATATATTTAAAAATAATAATAAAAATAAAAAAAACGATTAAGTATTGGAAAAAATAATTAATTAATTAATTTTTATATTAATTATTTAATTTTTAAATGAAATAATTAAAAAATTAACTAACTTAAAAAAATAATTAATTAATTTAAAAATTAATTACTTTAAAAATTAATTAATTTAAAAAATAATTAATTAATTTAAAAATTAATCAATTAATTTTAAAATTAATTACTTTAAAAATTAATTAATTACTTTAAAAATTAATTACTTTCAAAATTAATTACTTTTAAAATTAATTACTTTGAAAATTAATTAAATAATTAAAAAATTAATTAACTTAAAAAAATAATTAATTAATTTAAAAATTAATTACTTTAAAATTAATTGATTTAAAAAATAATTAATTAACAAATTAATTAATTTAATTAAAAATTAATTATTTTAAAAATTAATTAATTAATTTAAAAATTAATTACTTTCAAAATTAATTAATTAATTTAAAAATTAATTACTTTTAAAATTAATTAATCAATTCAAAAATTAATTACTTTCAAAATTAATTAATTAATTTAAAAATTAATTACGTAGATGTTAAAAAAATTATTCGTCCAAATATTATCGTATTTTTGGAATATTTATTACATTCCTATGTAATTACAACGACGTAGATTTTTTATATGTATTTTTACTGCATAAAAATTGTTATAATTGTAAATTAAAAATTTTTGGAAGTTTTTCTGTGGAAAAAAAAATTGTTGGCAATGTATAAAATTTATTTTATACATTGCGCTTTTTTATACACAATTAGTAATTAGAAATTTAGTAATTTAATTTTTTTACATCTCAACGACTCAATAAATAGCTATAAGACGCTAGTGTTAAGAAAGTTAAGCTTTAATTATATAAAATATATAAATTAGATTTTTTAATTATAGATAATTATAATTAATAGAAGAATATGCATTGTGATTTGTATTTTAATCAGTTGATTTCTTCCTTACATGCAAAAATTTCTTTTTTATTAATTATTATTATTATATTTTTATTAAATATTTTTAACAATAATCCTTGTATATATGTATTTTTTATTAATTAAAGTTATTGTATATAAAGTATGTAGATATATTGTGCCTTTTATATAATGTATATAATTTATTATTATTGTATTAATTGTAGGATCTCAATAAAAGAAAAAAAAAAGAACATTTAGTTTTTAATCTATATTATTAATAAGAAAATCGGTTTTTATAGTAAAATTTAAACTCATCGAAAGGGTCTAGATATAATTAAGAAATGACCTTGTATCTTGAGAACTATTGATATTTTTGAAGATATAAGCTCATCCCGATGTTATACTCATCAAGACCTTTCATTTGTATACCCACATCAATTTTTCATATATTTTATATATTTATATATTTCACAAATAACATATATATAAAATATATGAAAAATACCATGAGGGTACTTAAATTAAAGGTCTTGATGAGGGTAACATCGAAATGAGTTCATTTTTTAAAAAATGTCAATAATTAAGAAATTACATTGTATCTTGTGAACTATTGACATTTTTAAAGATATAAGCTGATCCCGACATTACACTCATCGAGATCTTTCATTTGAGTACCCACATCAATTTTTCATATATTTTATATATATTTCTATATTTCACAAATACCATATATATAAAATATATGAAAAATGCCACATGGGTACTTAAATGAAAGGTCTCGATGAGTGTAACAAAGAAATGAGTTTATATCTTATAAAATGTCAATAATTAAGAAATCACATTGGATCTTGTGAACTATTGACATTTTTAAAGATATAAGCTGATCCCGACATTACACTCATCAAGATCTTTCATTTGAGTTCCAACATCAATTTTTTATATATTATATACATTTATATATTTCACAAATACTATATATATAAAATACATGAAAAATACCATGAGGGTACTTAAATGAAAGGTCTTGATGAAGTTAACATCGAAATGAGTTTATTTTTTTAAAAATGTCAATAGTTAAGAAATTACATTGTATCCTGTGAACTATTGATATTTTTAAAGATATAAGCTCATTTTGATGTTACATTCATTAAGACCTTTCATTTGAGTACCCACATCAATTTTTCATATATTATGTATATTTATATATTTCACAAATACCATATATATATATATATATATATATATAAAATATATGAAAAATACCATGTGGGTACTTAAATTAAAGGTCTCGATGAGTGTAACAAAGAAGTGAGTTTATATCTTATAAAATGTCAATAATTAAGAAATGACCTTGTATTTTGTCAACTATTGACTTTTTTAAATATATAAGCTCATCCCGACATTACACTCATCGAGATCTTTCATTTGAGTACCCACATCAATTTTTCATATATTATATATATTTATATATTTCACAAATACCATATATATAAAATATATGAAAAATGCCACGTGGGTACTTAAATGAAAGGTCTCGATGAGTGTAACAAAGAAATGAGTTTATATCTTATAAAATGTCAATAATTAAGAATTTACATTGTATTTTGTCAACTATTGACATTTTTAAAGATATAAGCTCATCCTGATGTTACACTCATCGAGACCTTTCATTTGTGTACCCACATCAATTTCTCATATATTTTATATATTTATATATATTATATATATGTACATATGAAAAATATATCAAAAATAGATGTGGGTACTTAAATGAAAGTTCTTGAAGAGTGTAACATCGGGATGAGCTTATATCTTCGAAAATGTCAATAGTTGAAAAATTACAATTTAACGACACTATATATAGTTTGGGTACTTTTTAAGGTCTCTCTTTCTTTGAATTTTTCTAAATTTAATAAAAAAATCTAATTTTTTCATATAAATACACTCAAGACATCATTTCCCTTATTCTTTTAATTATATAAATTATTTTTTCAGAGAATTGAAATAAAACACAATTAATATTTTATTATTTTTATTTATTAGATTACAAATTTAATAATAAAAAAGATTATTGATTTTCTTAATATATACTTTTAAATTAAAGTCAAATGAAATCTATCAACAAAAATATTTACATAGAAAAATTAATATAATTATTTGGAGTTTTTTCAATTACTTAACTATGCATCTAATATAAATTTACTACTTAATGAAATATTATATATTTATAATATAAAACCTGCCATTTTTAAAAGATAAATTTTAATAAACAATTTTTTCTAAAAAACTTTATAAAATCTGGAGTAATACAAATGGCACGTCAAATAAAAAATGGCAGTTTTTTAATAATCACATTTTTCGAATTAATAATTATGTGTATGGTAATTTTTTAACTTACAGTGCTTGAGCACAAGTGTAAATAATAATAATTAATTAATTAATATTTATATATAAATGTGTATACATATTTACACTTTTTTTTGTAATGGTTTTGTAGCAAATATTTGTATCAAAATGTACAAAATAATTTTAAATGCTGGATATGTTTTTCATATTAATTGACAGTAATTGTATTTTTGTCTATCTCTTTCTATTATTATTGTTATTTAATATTTACGTATAAAAATAATGGTAATAAATATCAGTATAAAAAAAAAGAGAGCCTGAGTTGCAAATACAAAAATACAATATAAAAAATTTTTTTTTAGCAGATATAAATTTTACAAAATATTTTTTTTTATTATTTAAGCTAATTTTGAAAAAATATATTGATTTATAATTGAAATCACGCATGTGCGCCAATGGTTCCGCGCATGCGCGGAACAGTTCACGCGCATGCGCGTCAATTGTTCTGCGCATGCGCGTGAACTGTTCCACGCATGCGCATAAATATTCAAAATAAAATTCATAATCTTATTTTAATTATAAATAAACTAGGTATTAAAATTTTATAAATTTGTCTTTTTAAAAATTTAATTTTTTAGAAAAAAAAAATATATATTTGAAAAAAAAATTTGTGCATCACACAATGGACGTTTACCTTTTTTAATAAGTAAAATAAAAAATTAAAATTCAAGTTCCTCAGCAGTACGCGATAATCTATGATTATCAATACGTCGACGTTGACTACGACGTACTGCATCAGCTCGACGATAAGGTTCTGATCTTAGACCAAGTAAAATATCTTCTAGCGCACCATTATACACTTCATCTTGTTGCAACAATTTTTTCTCATGTACTAAACGTGTTTTATTTTTCAATTCATTTATTACAGCATCCTTAAACAATAACAATCATATATATAATTACAATTAAAATCATAATTATAATAATAATAATAATAATATTAATCAATAAATTATTTACAACAAAGACATTAAATTCTCTGTAGCAACATCAATGCAAGCTACCGCATCGTGCCTTTTTATCTAGCAATTATTATTTTTATTTAATTATAACTAATCTATAAGGGTACGGATTAATTATTTATTACATTATGAATATGAATATGACAATGGTGATGAAAATTAATATTAATCTTTAAACAGTAATTGTATTTTTTTTTTAATCATTCAATTTTATTAATTGAGAATTTTACGCGCATGCGCGTAAATTGTTCCACGCTAGCGCATCAATTGGTCTGCGCATGCGCTAGAATTGTTCCATATATGCGAATCAATTGTTCCACACATGTTCTAGAATTGTACCACGCATGCGTATGGGTTGTTCCATGCGCGTGAACTGTTCCGCGCATGCGCTAGAATTGTTCCAAGTATACGCATTAGGGTGGCGCAAAAAAACCGACTATTTTTTTTTTTGAGTCTCGAGTGAAAAAATGTCAGTTTTTGATGTTTTAAGAGCTCTCTCCAAAGAACAGCTCAAAAAAAAATTTGTAAGAAGTCGCTCTAAATTTTTTTAAATTTCAAAAATCGTCAAGAATCGAAATTATTTTTTAAAATTTTTTTTCTCGTTACGTCATAATTTTATAGACCAAAAGAAAATAAGTTCCTTAAAGTTTCAATTCAAAATTTATATTATGAAAGGTCGCTCATAATTTTTTTTTAAATTTCAGAGTCAAAAAATGCTAATCCAATTAAATAGTCACTAATAAATTACAAAAAAAATTATGAGCGACCTTTCAAAATTCAAATTTTGAATTGAAACTTATTTTTTTTGGTCTATAAAATTGTGACGTAACGAGAAAAAAAATTAAAAAAAAAAAAATTCGATTTTTGACGATTTTTGAAATTTAAAAAAATTTGGTGCGACCTCTTAAAAATTTTTTTTAAGCTGTCCTTTGAAGAAAGCTCTCAAAACATTAAAAACTAACATTTTTTCACTCGGGACTCAAAAAAAAAAATAGTCGGTTTTTTCGCGCCACCCTAATACGCATGCGCGTGGAATGTTCCACGCATGCGCGTGACCTGTTCCACGCATGCGCGTGGATTGTTCCAAGTGATAAATTTAAGGCTTGGATTTTTTTTTATAATTCTAAGAAAATAATTCAACTTATTAACAAAATAACTTTTTTTTTTAAACATATAAAATTACTGTTTAAAAATTAAAAAAAAAGGAGGTGAAAGTCAAGTGAGAGAGAGAGGAACTTACATGATATTAATTGTTTTTTTCTACATATTACGTTCTGAGCTCCAGTTCATTGAGGTGACGATGTAACAATGTCTTGTTTGTGTTACAGCAAAATTTCGGTGCCTTATTAAACCCAAATAAATATGTAACAAATAAATAACAACACGTCGTTTAGCCGATCACGGATTTTATTTATTCTCAACACCACACAGCAAAATAATTTTAATCCGAAGTTTTATTAATTCGCGTAATAGAATATATAAATAAAATTATAGTCATGCATTTATTAACTAGTGATGGTCGTGCATTATTTATAAATAATAATTACGGATTGCATGCAATTAAAAGGCACTGATGATCACACAGAAAATTCAATATAAAAATAATAAACGTGCTTTTATTATTTAAATATTTATTAATTTAAGTTTTTTGAAAATTAATACCTGCTGTTTCTTTTGATTCAATTTGTTGCGCTTAGTTACTTCTTCAGAAGTACTGAGAGCTTCTGCGGCTGCTGCTTCTAGCCTGCGTCTCTGCTCATTTTCTTGATCTGCTGCCTGTATGTTGAATTAATTATTAAAAATTAAATTTTTTTAATTAAAAAAAATCAATAAAAATAAAAAATTTAATTTTTTAATTAAAAAAAAATCAGTAAAATTTAAAGTTAAATTTTTTAAATTAAAAAAAATCAATAAAAAATAAATATTACATTTTTAAATTAAAAAAAATCAATAAAAAATAAAAATTTAAGTTTTTAAATTAAAAAAATTCACAAAAAAAATTAAAAATTTAATTTCTTAATTTAAAAAAAAATAATCAAAAAAAATAAAAATTAAATTTTTTAAATTAAAAAAAATCAATAAAAAATAAAAATTACATTATTTAAATTAAAAAAAGTCAATAAAATTTAAAGTTTGATTTTTTAAATTAAATAAAATCTATAAAAATCAAAAATTTAATTTTTTTAATTAAAAAAATCAATAAAAATTAAAGTTTAATTTTTTTAATTAAAAAAATAATAAAAATAAAAATTAAATTTTTTAAATTAAAAAAAAAACAATAAAAATTAAAAATTAAATTTTTTAAATTAAAAAAAAAAAACAATAAAAATTAAAAATTAAATTTTTTAAATAAAAAAAAATTAAATTTTTTAAATTAAAAAAAAAACATTAAATAAAAAATTACCTTAAAGGCTCTTGCAAACCTAACAAGCAACGAAAAGAATGTGTTGGCATCAGCTTGTCTTGGACTTTCGCCGAAAAATTCAACACACTCACGGAATGCATCGCCTGCGATTCGTGCGTCTGATTTTAATCGTCTTAATTTTTCCTCTGAATTATTCAAAAAATCTCTTAAAACTGTATTATGCTTCTCCTTGCCCCTCAATTCAAATTCCTTGCGCACCTGATCCATTCCTTTCTCCAACTCATGCACGTCAGTCGTTATATTTTCCAGCGACACAGTAGCAGCCTTGTCAATATACATCAGCTCGGACTCGAAATTTATCAGCTCTGGAAATTTAAGTCTTATGGTAGCTACTATGTAGTGCAGCAAGCACATCCGCTTGTCAGTCGACTTGGTGTCCAAAAGCGTGTCTAAACTTTGAAGCTTGAATCCGTATGCAGGACCTCGCTTGCTGCTGTTCAGGTAGTTTCCAAATGCTAGAATTATTTCCAGGACAGCTCGCAATTTTTTTGAACATTTTACTGAACTTGAGGCAGATATCACAGCGTGTACTTGAGGCGTTATTAAATGTAAATTGTCGAAAAAATTTCCAATGTAATTCATTATTTGTAACTTTGTTGATATTCGCTCTACTTTTCCTAACTGCATCAAAAATTTGTCTTCTTCTGTTAATAAATTTACATTTTTCTTCTCGATTATATACTCTCGGTAAGCCTTTATCTAGAAATAATTATTTTTACATCAGTAATTATTTTAAAAATGCAATTAAAAAATAATAAGTACCAATTTTTTAAAGCATTTTTTAATTGTAATTGATTTGTTATTCAAATTAGGTTAATTAAAATCTTATAATTAAGAAATTAACTTGTATCTTGTGAACTATTGACATTTTTAAAGATATAAGCTCATCTTGATATTACACTCTTCGAGACCTTTCATTTGAGTACCCACATCTATTTTTCATATATTTTATATATTTATATATTTCACAAATACCATATATATAAAATATATAAAAAATGTCATGTGGGTACTCAAATGAAAGGTCTCGATGAGTGTAACATCGGGATGAGCTTATATCTTAAAGAATTTCAATAATTAAAAAATTACATAGTATCTTGTGAACTATTGACATTTTTAAAGATATAAGCTTACCCCGATGTTACATTTATCGAGACCTTTCATTTGAATACCCACATCAATTTTTCATATATTTCATATATTTATATATTTATATATATGTATATATGAAAAATATATGAAAATGCATGTGGGTACTCAAATGAAAGGTCTCAATGAGTGTAACATCGGGATGAGTTTATATTTTTAAAAATGTCAACAATTAATAAATTATATTGTATCTTGTGAACTATTGACATTTTTAAAGATATAAGGTCATTCCGATGTTACACTCATCAAGACCTTTCATTTGAGTACCCACATCAATTTTTCATATATTTTATATATTTCACAAATACCATATATATAAAATATATAAAAAATGCTATGTGGGTACTTAAATGAAAGGTCTCGATGAGTGTAACATCGAAATGAGCTTATATCTTAAAAAATGTCAATAATTAAAAAATTACATTGTATCTTGTGAACTATTGACATTTTTAAAGATATAAGCTTACCCTATGTTACATTTATCGAGGCCTTTCATTTGAATACCCACATCAATTTTTCATATATTTCCTATATTTATAAATGAAAAATATATGAAAATGCATGTGGGTACTCAAATGAAAGGTCTCAATGAGTGTAACATCGGGATGAGTTTATATTTTTAAAAATGTCAATAATTAAGAAATGACATTGTATCGTGTGAACTATTGACATTTTTAAAGATATAAGGTCATTCCGATGTTACACTTATTGAGACCTTTCATTTGAGTACCCACATCAATTTTTCATATATTTTATATATTATATATATATATATATATATATATATATATATATATATATATATATATATATATATATATATATATATATATATATATATATATATATATATATATATTATATATATATATATTTGAAAAATATATGAAAATGCATGTGGGTATTCAAATGAAAGGTCTCAATGAATGTAACATCGGGATGAGCTTATATCTTTAAAAATGTCAATAATGACTGCAAGATTACTAGTTATTATTTATTTAATAATTCATCGAAATTATTACACTTTAAAAATTTTTTCTAGTTTAAAAAAAGTCTCAAAGATGAGAATAAAAAAGTTTTTTTTTCTAATTTTCATATGTGGAATTTTTTTATTAAATTATTTTCATAATAATTTCATTGTTTTTTTTTCAATTTAAGCTTCTTTTTAAATTTTTAAGAATCTGATTTTCATTATTACGTACATTTTATTAATTGTAATTAAATAATACTTACTTCTTGTTCCGTAGGTACCATACGTTGTAATAATTCAACATTTTCCAGAGAAAGAATTTTTAAATCTAACGCATTCACTGCTGTTATTACTTTTTCAATTGGCATTTCCATTTTTCTTCTCGATATTGCTAAAAAAAATAAATTAAATAAATAAATTATCTAAAAATTATTTATTTATTTATTATTATAATTATTAGAATAAATTATATTAAACTTCTCGATTTTTCATTTTATAAAAAAAAATTGAATTTAATCAATAAATTTAGTCTAAATTTTATAATTAAAGTATCCTCGATTTAAAATACTATAAACTCACCAATATTTCGTAATCTAGTATGTTCAAGTAAAGACACATTTTCCGGTTTTTTAAATCGTTTACTAGGGAAACTTTGTAACCCATCAATTTCATTAGTACCATTGGCGACATGACCGCTCATACCAATTTTAAATCGTTCTTCAAAGTCCGTAAAATCAATATAATTGTGCAGCCGATCGTCGTCCAATTCATTGAAAATTGTACCGCGGACTTGATTAGGTTTCAAAGCAACCCAATTGAGCGTTGGTAATTTGTACTTCGTTTGTACCTAAGAAAAAAAATTATTTTAAACATTTATCTTAATAATTTTTTGATATTTAATTATTTTTTGACATTTAATTAAATAGATAAAATATAAAACAAACCTTTCGTTTGATAGTCATGGCACCGTCGGGAGCTTGCATCATGCCGGCGGGGGGAGGAGGAATAAAAGAGGAGCAAGAAATTTTATTATCACCCGGCGCCATGGGGACCATTGGCGGCGGCGGAGGTGGTGGAGGGCAGGGAGGCGGTGGCGGTGGCGGCGGAGCCGCCACTGGTGCCGGCCTGACAATATCTTCCGTCGGAGACATTGATACTGTCGACGAAACTACATTCTCGGAGGTCGGTGACGTGGCCGCTGATAACCCCGCGGTTCCATTAGATAGACTAGCAACTGTCGAGCCTTTGGTAAGTGTCCCCGTAAGGGTTTCAAGCTCTATTATCTTGCTCTCGAGAACGCTCTGTCGTCTCGCAGAATCTTGTTTTTGTCTTTTAAGAGCCGTCAGCTCTTCTTCTACTAATCGGCGAGCGTCGAGAGCGTCAACGTATTCTACTTTTATCGCACCCAGTTCAGTCTCTAGTTCTGCCAATTTTGATAGTGATTCTCTTTCCAATTCTGTCATCCTGTCGTGGGCCTTTAAGAGAAAAATTTTAATAGACATAATTACGATATGACCTTGTATCTTGTGAACTATTGACATTTTTTAAGATATAAGCTCATCCCGATGTTATACTCGTCGAGACCTTTTATTTGAGTGCCCACATCAATTTTTCATATATTTTATATATTTATATATTTCACAAATATCATATATATAAAATATATAAAAAATGCCATGTGGGTACTTAAATGAAAGGTTTCGATGATTGTAACGTCGAAATGAGTTTATATTTTAAAAACTGTCAATAATTAAGAAATTACATTGTATCTTGACAACTAATGATATTTTTAAAGATATAAGCTCATATTGATATTACACTCATCGAGACCTTTCATTTGAGTACCCACATCAATTTTTCATATATTTTAAATATTTATATATTTCACAAATACCATATATATGAAACATATGAAAAATATGAAAAATGCCTTGTGGGTATTTAAATGAAAGGGTCTTGATGAGTGTAACATCGAAATGAGTTTATATCTTAAAAAATGTCAATAATTAAAAAATGACATTGGATCTTGTCAACTATTGACATTTTTAAAAATATAAGTTGATCCCGACATTACACTCATTAAGACCTTTCATTTGAGTACCCACATCAATTTTTCATATATTTATATATATTATATATATGTATATATGAAAAATATATCAAAAATGCAAGTGGGTACTCAAATCAAAGGTCTCGATAAGTGTAACATCGAGATGTTTATATTTTTAAAAATGTCAATAATTAAGAAAGGACCTTGTATCTTGTGAACTAATGACATTTTTAAAGATATAAGCTTATCCTGATGTCACACTCATCAAGACCTTTCATTTGAGTACCCACATCAATTTTTCATATATTTCATCTATTTATATATGTATATATGAAAAATATATATAAAATACCATGTGGGTATTCAAATGAAAGGTCTCGATGAGTGTAATATCGAAATGAGTTTAAATCTTAAAAAATGTCAATAATTAAGAAATTATATTGTATTTTGTCAACTTAGAAAATTTTTAAAATATAAGCTCATCCAGATATTACACTCATCGAGACCTTTCATTTGAGTACCGACATCAATTTTTCATATATTTCATATATTTATATATATATATTATATATATGTATATATGAAAAATATATCAAAAAAGCATGTGGGAACTCAAATGAAAGCTCTTGATGAATATAACATCGGAATGAGCTTATATTTTTAGAATATATATTATATATATGTATATATGAAAAATATATCAAAAAAGCATGTGGGAACTCAAATGAAAGCTCTTGATGAATATAACATCGGAATGAGCTTATATCTTTAAAAATGTCAATAGTTAAAAAAGTACAGTGTAATTGAACAAGAGTCATTATCTAATTCTAGTTACTAATTTTTTTCAAATAAAAAATTTGACTAAATTATTTTTTTTTCTAAAAAATTTGTAAATTTTTTACATTTTTTTTAACTGTCTCAAAAATGTAATAATTATAAAACAAAAAAAAAATTTTCAATTTTTTTTAAATAAAAAAAAAATATTCATGTTAGTACATAAATATTTCTTGAAAAAAATAAACATATTTATATAGCACGACCAATTAAAGATTAGATAAATTAAAATGTATGAAAGAAAAAAAAAGAACTTACATGTCCAAGTTCGTCTTCTAGTTCAGCAACTTTTTCTAGCGCAGCCGTTTTAGTTTCGCTGTCTTCCATAAGAGCTGCTACGTCAAATACATTATCCAGATAAGCTGAGATTTGAACCTGAAAAAAGATAAAATAAATAAAGTAACATACCATAAAATAAATTAAATAAAAAAAGGAATCTTAGGGATTGCATACGTGCAAATCTTCACTTTCAGTGTGTCGTAATTTTTCCAGATACTCATCGAGGCCAAGATTGGTGAATTCGTACTGCAGGTGGACTCGAAAATTCATATCTTCGACCGAGTGGACGACAATATTTACAAACTGCATGCACGCTACCATAAACTCAATGTGGAAATTGTCGTACTGGGTGAAGTACGCCATCAGAGTTTCAAAGCGCTTTTTTTCCAAGCAAACTTCCTTGAAGTTATCAAACGCCGACAGAATAATCTCGTGGCCGCCTTTAACCAGACAAATAGCCGCTAGTAATTCTAGTACGAGGGCTTTTGTTCTCAAACTTTTGTGGATTAAGCTAAGTGCTATACAATTAATAGCTTCCCTGTGCTGGATGACCATGTTGAAGCCGTACTGCGGATTAAATTAGGGAGAATTTATTAATTAGGCGTTGAGGTAAGGGTCAGGGGATTATATTAATTAAATATAATTTATTATTATTATTGTTTTTATCATATTATTTTTTATCAGAGATTAATTTAATATTTAAAAAATTAAAAAAAATTATTAATATAATTTTTTTTAATATTTTTTTAATAATAATTCATTTATTAAGAGAATTATAAGTATTATAATAATTAAGAAATGACCTTGTATCTTGTGAAATATTGACATTTTTAAAGATATAAGCTCACCATGGTATTACACTAATCGAGACCTTTCATTTGAGTACCCACATCAATTTTTCATATATTTTATATATTTATATATTTCACAAATTCCACATATATATATATATATATATATATATATATATATATAAAATATATAAAAAATGCCATGAGGGTATTTAAATGAAAGGTCTCGATGAGTGTAACATCGAAATGAGTTTATATCTTAAAAAATGTCAATAATTAAGAAATTACATTGTATCTTGTCAACTATTGGCATTTTTCAAAATATAAGCTCATGCCAATATTACACTCATCGAGACCTTTCATTTGAGTACCCACGTCAATTTTTCATATATTTTATATATTTATATATTTCACAAATACCATACATATAAAATATATAAAAAGTGCCATGTTGGTACTCAAATGACAGGTCTCGATGAGTGTAATGTCGGGATGAGCTTATATCTTAAAAAATGTCAATAATTAAGAAATTACATTATATCTTGTGAACTATTGAGATTTGTCAAAATATAAGCTCATCCCGAGATTACACTCATCGAGACCTTTCATTTGAGTACCCACATCAATTTTTCATATATTTTATATATCTATATATATGTATATATGAAAAATATATCAAAAATGCATGTGGGTACTCAAATGAAAGCTCTTGATGAGTGTAACATCGGAATGAGCTTATATCTTAAAAATATATATTATATATATGTATATATGAAAAATATATCAAAACTGCATGTGGGTACTCAAATGAAAGCTCTTGATAATTGTAACATCGGGATAAGCTTATATCTTTAAAAACGTCAATATTTAAGAAAGTTCAGTGCAATTTAATAAAAGTCATTATTCAATAAAGCAAAATTATATTTTTTTATACTTCACAAGTCACGGCAGACACATAGTGGCTGCAAGGTTGCTAGTTATTATCATTACTACAACTATTGTTTTTGTTATATATTTTTTTTATTAAAGATTTATTTAACATTTCTTCTTTATTTAAAAAATTCAAATTTTTCTCAAAAAATAAATTATAAAAAAAATTATTAATTTCATTTTTTTTTATAATAATTTATTTGTGAGGTAAATTATTATTATTATTATTAAATAAAGTTTATAATATACCTTGTTATTCATAATAGCACGCATACAAAGTATACAAACATGAATGTCATCCTTAGCTTCACCCATGTTAAGTTTGGCTACATGTCTCGAACGTCGTTTAACACTTGGACTGTCTTTTAGCTCGTGTAGAGGTGGCCGTAGACAGCCATTATTAAGTGACACGTTCTCAATTACACCACCTACGGTCAAAGTAATTTAAAATTTAATATATCGGCTCATGTAGGTTTTTATTTATATTAAATTAGTTTGTTATTCAAATAAAATTAGGAGAAATTAAATTCTAACTTACTTGTTTGGATTTTCTCCTCCGACTCCGTTCGGATTTCCATCGCCCGCTGCTCGTGTCGCATCATCAGTAATCGGAAGCTCAAGTAATCTATCAGCGCATCTAGGCCTTGGTTTTCTTCGTCCAAAAATTCTCTGACCCATCTGAAAATAAAATTTTTATTAATTAATAAATAATTAGTGAAGAAATTAAAGATATAATTTTTTTTTAACTTCAATTTTTTGATTTATAACTTCTGTTAATTTTCAGTGATAAATTTAATTTACAATTTTAATCTTATCAATCTTTGAGTTGATAATTAATTGATTAAATTATTAAAAAATTTACAGTAATATTTTATGAGGAAGCTCAAGTAAATATTTAAAATAAGCGTATTGTTGAATTATTAATAAAAATAATAGAGATCAGCCTACTCGATATGATTTGTCCTTAGTGATATCTCCAGATCTCGAAGAACTTGAGTTGACGTTGATTCACCGACCATTTTTCTCTTCTGAAAAAAATATAATTAATAATTAACCAGAAAAAAAAATAACACAACTTAATTCATAAATTTAAATAAAAATAAATTATTTAATATTTTTTATTTTGAATCTAAATTTTAGAATTTTTTAATTTATTAAATTATAAATAAAAAATTATTTTTAAAAATTGTGTTAATAACTTTTTAAGTTTTTACAAATTAAAATTTTTTCTAATTTATTTATTACAAAATTATTTAAAAAAAATTGAATTTTTAATTTTTAATTTTTAATTGTCAATTTCTGTGCAATAATTTATTTGTTAAAAAAATTATTAAAAAAAATTGCATTTATAATTGTTTTAAATTTCTAATTGTCAATTTTTTTTTGCAATAATTTATTGGTTACAAAAATTATTAAAAAAATGACATTTTTACTTTTTTTTGTAATTTCTGATTGTCCATTTTTTCTCATAATTTATTTGTTACAAAAATTACTTTTGAAAATTTGATTTTTAATTTTTTTAAATTTCTAATTGTGAATTTTTTTTACAATAATTTATTTGTTAGAAAAATTATTTTTTAAAAATTTCTTTCTTAATTTTCAATTTTCAATTTTTTCTCATAATTTATTTGATACAAAAATTACTTTTGAAAATTTGATTTTTAATTTTTTTAAATTTCTAATTGTGAATTTTTTTTACAATAATTTATTTGTTAGAAAAATTATTTTTTAAAAATTTCTTTCTTAATTTTCAATTGTCAATTTTTTTCTCATAATTTATTTGTTACAAAAATTATTTTTAAAAAATTGAATTTTTAATTGTCAATTTCTGTGCAATAATTTATTTGTTAAAAAAATTATAAAAAAAAAATTGCATTTTTAATTGTTTTAAATTTCTAATTGTCAATTTTTTTTTGCAATAATTTATTTGTTACAGAAATTATTAAAAAAATTACATTTTTATTTTTTTTTTAATTCTAATTGTCCATTTTTGTGCAATAATTTCTGTTATAAAAATTATTTAAAAAAAATTACATTTTTAATTTTTTTAAATTTCTAATTGTCAATTTTTTTTTGCAATAATTAATTGGTTACAAAAATTATCAAAAAAATGACATTTTTACTTTTTTTTGTAATTTCTGATTGTCCATTTTTTCTCATAATTTATTTGATACAAAAATTATTTTTGAAAATTTGATTTTTTTAAATTTCTAATTGTCAATTTTTTGCCATAATTTATATATTTCTTACAAAAATTATTTAAAAAAAATTGTATTTTAAATTTTTTCAAATTACTAAATGTCAATATTTTTTATCTTTTTTTTTTTGCCATAATTTATTAGTCAAAAAAATTATTAAATTTCTTCCAAAATAATTATCATAAAATTAGCCAACGTTAAAAAATTTTTCTATTTTTTCTAACAATTAAATTGCAATTAAAAAAATCTCAAAAAAAAATTCAAAAATAATTTTTCAAATTTTCTACAAGTCAAATTTTTATAATAAAAACATTAAAAAAATTTTTTATATGTCACTTAACTTTATTATAACATTTTATTTTACTTAAAAAAATTTTGAACCCACGCAAGTATCAGTTTTAACTGGGAGGGTCGTTCGTTTTCTAGAATTAGAAATAGAAAAACTAATTTTGAAATAAAAATATTAATTAAATAATAAATCATGAATGCTTTAAAATAAATTAAATTCTCCTAAAAATCCATAAATTTCCTCAAACGCCTACTGCTTGTAAACATTTTATTGAACGCTTAAATATTTTATTACTCAGTTAAATAAATTCAGTTAGTAAGTACATAATAAAAAATTTGATCTCTTTAACTTGGATTTAGTAGTAAAAAATTTATACAGTGACTCGTTAGTTAACACATTTTTACTATCGGTCAATTTATGACTCAGAATCTCTGAATTTATTGTTCACAGGACTAAAAATTCTTTTTATCCTAAAAAACGGCCTTGAGAATGTGATTCATTGAAGATAAATCTAATTATTACTTTACGGATAAGTAAAATCACTGTTTTTTTAATGACTTCATAATTTGGTAATTTTTACCTAAAAGAAGAAAGAAATCAAGTGATTTATGGCGCTTAGCTGTATTATTGCTTCAGCTGCTAAGTTCTAAGCGCCCTCTATGTTCTATTATTAGAATTCAGGAGTATCACAGTTTTAATTTTATTAATAACTCGGAAAAATTTAAGCAATTATTAAAAAAAAAGGTTGAATTTATGATCTTGCTATTTTAAAGTTTGTAAAAAAATTTACTTTGTATATTTATTGAGTTTGAATTAAATAAAATTTGATTATTAAATCGCGAAGTGAGAGATGCGATTCAAAATGGCGGATTTTTGCCAAGAGGAAATTTTTGTAACTAATTTTTTAAATTATTAATTAAATATTAATAACATTTAATATCAATATTAAAAAAAATATTTTGCTAGATAAAAAATTTTTTTAAAATTACATTTTTATAAAAAAAATTTTAAATATATTTTTTATAATAAAAATTAATAGAAAATTTTTTTTTTAATTTTTACATACCAAATTTAAAAAAAAATTTTTTTGCTATTTTTTGATTAAATTATCATAAATTAATTTTAATTTTTTAAGTTTTGATAAAATTAGATTAAAAAAAAATTTTTTAATGAACTTTTTACAATAAAAAAAATATTTAAAAAAATTTTTAATGAATTTTTAATCTCAAAAATTAATAAATAAATTTTTTTTTTTCAATTTTTACTTGCCGAATTTAAAAAAAATTTTTTTGCTATCTTTTATCAAAAATGTGATAAATTAATTTTAATTTTTTAATTTTTGATAAAATTAAAATTAATAAAAAAATTTTTAATGAATTTTTTGTCTTAAAAATTAATAAATAAATTTTTTTTTTCAATTTTTGTATGCCGAATTTTCAAAATAATTTTTTTGCTGTCTTTTATTAAAAATATGATAAATTAATTTTAATTTTTTAATTTTTGATAAAATTAAAATTATAGAAAATTAATAAAAAAAATTTTTAACAAATTTTTGTAAAAAAAGAATAATTTAAAAAATTTTTAATGAATTTTTTATCTTAAAAATTAATAAATAAAATTTTTTTTTCCATTTTTGGATGCCGAATTAAAAAAAAAATTTTTTTGCTGTCTTTTATCAAAAATATTATAAATTAATTTTAATTTTTTAATTTTTGATAAAATTAAAATTAATAAAAAAATTTTTAATGAATTTTTTGTCTTAAAAATTAATAAATAAATTTTTTTTTTCAATTTTTGTATGCCGAATTTTCAAAATAATTTTTTTGCTGTCTTTTATTAAAAATATGATAAATTAATTTTAATTTTTGATAAAATTAAAATTATAGAAAATTAATAAAAAAAATTTTTAACAAATTTTTGTAAAAAAAGAATAATTTAAAAAATTTTTAATGAATTTTTTATCTTAAAAATTAATAAATAAAATTTTTTTTTCCATTTTTGGATGCCGAATTAAAAAAAAAATTTTTTTGCTGTCTTTTATCAAAAATATTATAAATTGATTTTAATTTTTTAATTTTTGATAAAATTAGAACTGTAAAAAATTAATAAAATTTTTTTAAAAATATTATAATTAAATAATAAAATTATTAAAAATTAATAAACATACTCGATGACTTCTAGATGCTTTAGGATCCAAATAAGTTCTCAATTTGGCAAGATAGTGTGAGGGTGGATCCTTAGCTTGAACTCTTTCCTGTAAATAAAAAAAAAAAAATTATTTAATTCCTTTATATATAATAAAAAAAATAAAATATATAAATACATAAATAATAAATAATAACAACACATAATTAAGCCCTTTAAGATAAAATTGTCAAAATAAATAAAAATAAATTAAAGCCATTTACGTTATTACAAAAATGCGTGTAAACAAATGTCTAATTAAATTTTCCATCCGTGTATTTAGTATCTCTTTCATGCCTACGCTGTGTCCACATTCACACGGACACAAATGAACTCAAATATACACCCAGACGATATATGTATGCACATAATTTGTGGGTTCTAAGAATAAACTTATTTTAAGCCACACAAGTATTAAAAAACTGTCTAAGCCGAGTTTCTCTTTTTTATTTTATATATATAAATTTTTTTTTTTTTTTTCATTTCTTCCGGTTGTAAATCCTAACTCGAAGGTCACATTATCTTTAAATAATTTAACGATTCATCAATTAAACATAAACACTTGAGTTATAAAATCAATTTCTTCTCATCTCGTATCAACGCAACAATAAAAATATTCACTGGTTTACATTTACTGCCGCAATAAATTTTTCTTTATTGACCGAGCAAATTTTAGATCAATAAATTATTATAAAAAATAAACGGTTTTAATTTAGAGCAGGATTTTTTTTAATGATTCAAAATCTTCAAGAAAAAATTATTTTAAAATTGAGCGCTTTCAGTTTTCAAAGGTTAAGGGCCCAACTTGAAGTTTTCTTATAATTTTACCATGCAAAGAGCTTCTTCTTTTAAAAATTTCCACATAGCTTAATTCTGAATTAATTAATGTGAATGTTTCCAAAGAAAAATATTTTTCTTGACTGATAAAAAAATTTTCTTGATTAAAGAGAAAAAATGTTGAGCCAATAAAATAATTTTGAAGAATTAGATTGTCTTGAATAAAATAAAAAAGTTGTTGAACTAAGAAACTTTAATTGGTTTGAGTGAATTTAGCTTAATTAAATAATTTTTGGTGGTGATTAAAGACGATGAAACTCTTTAAAATGATTCCCTTGGCTCAAAGAGTGTCTTTCTTGAATCAAGTTAATTTTTTTATCACTGTAGAAAAAAATGTTGGAACATTTTGCTCCTTCATTCACTAAAATAATTTCTCTTGAGAAATATTCTCCAGTAACATTTGGTAAACACATTTCTCTAACAGGATAACCTTTATAATTGATTCAGCTCTTTAAATTTCAAATCAAAGTTACTAAAATAATTATTTCTTCAATTATTTATAAAATTTTACTTTTTATTTCTGATATTTAAATTTATTTAAAATAATTCAATCATTTTAACGCTTTCATCAATTCATTTATACATTCTAATATTATTACTATAGAGAAAACAAGTAATTTAATACTTATAAAATCCAATTTCATTTTTAGTATCAATAACTTAAAACTTTTCATTTGAAAACTTCATTAAAATCACTTATAAAAATTAAATTCATCATTTTTTTGACAACCCACCTCAATAATAATTAATAAATTTAAATATTCGTAATTTCACCTTAAATTTTTCCAAGCTCTGATTATCGCTAGCAAAACTTTCATTGTCAATCTTTATCACCAATTAAAATCATTGTCTTAATTTAATAAAAAATTTTTTAATTAATTTCAATGAAGCATTAAAATTTCTCAATTAAATCTAAACCCAAACTAATTTCAATTCTTTAAATAATTTACAGTAAAAATTTTTCTTAACTTTACTTTCGAAATTGATCACAAAAAAGTCACTAAACTCATTTCTAAAAAACTTTTGTTTAATTTGTCGTTGAACGAAAGAACGAGTGAACAAGTAAATAACAAACCCGAATGAAAGAGAGAGTAAAGAAAAATATTCAGAGCGAGAAGAAAAAAAAGCAAGATTGAAATTTTTTTAATATTTCTTCCAAGACTGGACCCATAACCTTTAGAACTAAATTTTTTATTTTTAATCTAAGGTAAAAGCCCCAATTATTGACAGGGGTCTAAATATTGACACCCTAAATTATTTTTAAATATATTTAATCATTTGTAATAAGAATAACTATCATATAAATTTTTTTAAATTCTAATTAATTAAAAAATTGAAAAAAATTACTGTCAGTTCAAAATATTAAATATTAATTATTAAAAGAAAAATAAAATTACCATAAGTTCATCAAACCAGCTTACGAACGTTTATTTTCTTAACAACTTTCATTAGAAAAGCATTTTTTTAAATGCCGAGTTTAAATTCATTTCTTCATCTAATAAAATCATCTTTTTTTTTTTTTTAATTAACAATATATGAAAAATTTATAAAATTGAATAATCGAAATTAATTGCCAGCTTTATAATATTTAAATAATGGGTGTCAATAACTAGTTGATAATTTTTAAGTTGAAACTTATATTGACAGCCATTAGACAGCGCTATCACGCCTTTTTTTGAGTTTAATCTAAAAAATTAACTGTAAGAGTTTGAACTCTTCTGATTTAATGAATTATTTTAAAATAAATTTTTATATTTTTAAAAGTAATTAATCATTTATGGAAATTATTATTACTAAACTTTAATAAAATTGATTACTTAATAATAAGTTTGGATAAATAAGAATAAGCAGATGATTGTAGGCATGCGTAGTATAGGTGTCAATAATTGGGGTGAAGGTATGTCAATAATTAGATCAATCAGTTTTTAACCTGCCAATAATTGGTGTATCCGGATAATCTATTTAATTATGTAAAATTAATTAGTAAATATCAGTGATTATGATTTTAAAAAGAGAAATTGATTAGTAAAAACATTACTTGAGACATTACCACAAACAAAATTCAACGATATTGATATTTGATTGCTTAAAAAAAATCGAATTATAACTTTGTCTTTTATAGTGTCAATAATTGGGGCCCTTACCTTATAAATTGTTGAATAATAAAAAAAAAGTAACCTAGTTTGATTGAAATGAAAAATATTAGGTAAAAGCCCCGATTATTGACAGGGGTCTAAATATTGACACCCTAATTATTTTTAAATATATTTAATTATTTGTAATAAGAATAACTATCATATAAATTTTTTTAAATTCTAATTAATTAAAAAATTGAAAAAAATTACTGTCAGTTCAAAATATTAAATATTAATTATTAAAAGAAAAATAAAATTACCATAAGTTCATCAAACCAGCTTACGAACGTTTATTTTCTTAACAACTTTCATTAGAAAAGCATTTTTTTAAATGCCGAGTTTAAATTCATTTCTTCATCTAATAAAATCATCTTTTTTTTTTTTTTAATTAACAATATATGAAAAATTTATAAAATTGAATAATCGAAATTAATTGTATGCTTTATAATATTTAAATAATGGGTGTCAATAACTAGTTGATAATTTTTAAGTTGAAACTCATATTGACAGCCATTCGACAGCGCTATCACGCCTTTTTTTGACTTTAATCTAAAAAATTAACTGTAAGAGTTTGAACTCGTCTGATTCAATAGATTATTTTAAAATAAATTTTTATATTTTTAAAAGTAATTAATCATTTATGGAAATTATTATTACTAAACTTTAATAAAATTGATTACTTAATAATAAGTTTGGATAAATAAGAATAAGCAGATGATTGTAGGCATGCGTAGTATAGGTGTCAATAATTGGGGTGAAGGTATGTCAATAATTAGATCAATCAGTTTTTTAACCTGCCAATAATTGGTGTATCCGGATAATCTATTTAATTATTTAAAATTAATTAGTAAATATCAGTGATTATGATTTTAAAAAGAGAAATTGATTAGTAAAAACCTTACTTGAGACATTACCACAAACAAAATTCAACGATATTGATATTTGATTGCTTAAAAAAAATCAAATCATAACTTTATCTCTTATAATGTCAATAATTGGGGCTTTTACCTTATTTCTTCTTTTAGAATTTTGACTAAAGATATTTTTAACGCAATACTTAAAAGTATTTACCAAAAAAAAAATAAGAAAAGAAACTATCAGAAACATGTGTTAGTATTTTGCTGTTTTTTTCGGGTATAATAACACGGGTTGCATTACATCCGTCTCAAGTGAAGTATATATACTTAATATACTGTATCCTGAAGTAAAGACATGAGAGTAAAGGATCGGAGTGAATAACAATCCGGTCGTGTATAAATTTTGCCGATAAATAAATCCGTGCTATCAAATTTCGTGTTTCTTATTCGGTGTTGTGCCGATCGCGTGAAAACCAGAAGCTCGATCTCAAACGTAACAACATTTATCTTTTGCATAACATTTATCATGATTTACGGGCTCTACTTAACTCAATATCCGCCACTTAATAAATGTACACAAGTCGTCGTATAATAAAATCCCTCATTATTTATTATTTATTTAATATTGTAGATTTTAATCAATTGCAACGCTACCGAACGCAAGAATTATTTAAGAAAGAAAAATTTAATGCGTCTAAAGTCTGCGAAGAAATATAAATTTATAAATATATAAATATATAGATGGTAACAACATAAATTATTGTACGCGATAATTATTGCTAATGTTATATAATTTGTTACTTCGGCTTTCTATGCTACAATTACAATTGTAATTCATAACTATATAGATAAATATCGATTGGAATTAAAGTTGCAAACATTGTGCTAGCTTTTATTTTAGTTATAGAGATTGCGTGTCTTTCTTTATTATTATTATTATTATATTAAATATTTTTTTTCGACTCACAAATCAGCGTGTAAATGTATGTGAGTGTACGTGTGTAAGAGAATTGTTGTTGGGTGTATATTGACGGATAATAGGCTCGTACAATGAGTATGATGAACTTACTTGATCACATATGATATCCCACTTCTTTTCATTGTCGTATTGCTTCAAAAGCTTTGCTTTGTCGGGTGGTAAATCCATTGATGCCTGAAACATATGGACGGTTTTTTTTGTTAGTCACAATTATTGTACGGTTTTATTGATTCTTATTTATAATTTATAATTATCAATTATTGTTATGTATAGAAAATTTTTCAATTATATTTCGTGAACTATTGACATTTTTAAAGATATAAGCTCATCCCGATGTTATACACATCGAGACCTTTCATTTGAGTACCCACATCAATTTTTCATATATTTTATATACTTATATATTTCATAAATACTATATATATAAAATATATAAAAAATGCCATCTGGGTACTTAAATGAAAGGTCTTAATGAGTGTAACATCAATATGAGTTTATATCTTAAAAAATGTCAATAATTAAAAAATTATATTGTATCTTGTCAACTATTGACATTTTTAAAGATATAAGCTCATCCCGATGTTATACTCATCGAGACCTTTCATTTGAGTACCCACATCAATTTTTCATATATTTTATATACTTATATATTTCACAAATACCATATATATAAAATATATAAAAAATACCATGTAGGTACTTAAATGAAAGCTCTCGATGAGTGTAACATCGAAATGAGCTTATATCTTAAAAAATGTCAATAATTAAGAAATTACCTTGTATCTTGTGAAGTATTGACATTTTTAAAGATATAATCCCATCCTGATGCTACACTTATCGAGACCTTTCATTTGAGTACCCACATCAATTTTTCATATATTTTATATATTTATATATTTCACAAATACCATATATATAAAATATATAAAAAATACCATGTGGGTACTTAAATGAAAGCTCTCGATGAGTGTAACATCGAAATGAGCTTATATCTTAAAAAATGTCAATAACTAAGAAATGACATTGTATATTGTCAACTAATGACATTTTTAAAGATATAAGCTCATTTCGACGTTGCACTCATCGAGACCTTTCATTTGAGTACCCACATCAATTTTTCATATATTTTTATATATGATATATATGTATATATGAAAAATATATCAAAAATGCATGTGGGTACTCAAATGAAAGCTCTTGACGAGTGTAACATTAGGATGAGCTTACATCTTTAAAATATATGTTATATATATGTATATATGAAAAATATATCAAAAATGCATGTGGGTACTCAAATGAAAGCTTTTGATGAGTGTAACATCAGGATGAGCTTAGATCTTTAAAAACATTAATAGTTAAGAAACTACAGTGCAATTTAACAAAAGTCATTATTTAATAAACCAAAATTTTATTTATTTATATTTAATTATAATTATTATTATTAATTCGACTTTTCTGACTAGATAAAATAATAATAATAATAATAATATAGATAATATATATAAATAATTACAAATTCTCTGGTATAAAACCAGAATTAAAAAAATAAATTTCAATTTACAAAATCAAGAACTGTAACAATCAATCATAGTCATTGCAGATGTAAATGTACAATTAAGATTAATCTTCAAATTTATAAAACTGTGACTAACGTCCAAGCCATGCAATTAAAATTGATATAATTTTATAAAAAAAATTGACGGCTCTACAATATAAATTCAAAAATTTAATACAATATAATACTTATAAATATTAAAATGATTAAAATGACATTGCAAGTCATTCTTAAATTATTAAAAGATGAATACTTTCTATTCTACCCGACCAAAAAAAAGTGTTTTTTTATCTTCGGGAAGTATAATTCGTTAACATCCGCTCACTTGAATGTCACATTACGTATGTATGAGTCCATTCATCTATCAGCATATTTATTTTTATTTACATTTATTCACACCATAAAATAAAAAAAATATATTGTTTATCATAATTAAATAACCAATTAGATAAAATTTATCAAACAATAATTTTGAATCATTCAAAAGATAAAAAATATATTTATCTTACAGAATTTATTATTTATTTATTAATAAACAAATTAATAAATATTGACAAAGTTAATAATAATTTGTTTTAAATGTAGATGATATATATTAATATGATGAATATAGTGAATGAGTGAGCAAAGTCTAAAATTAAGTGACGCGTCATTCTCTTCGCGTTTAGTTCGTTCACCATCACATACTATTGTATTTTATATATTTTATATATGTACATATTAACCATGACATCATTGTGCGGAAACAATTGTAAATATTTAAATTATTATTTGTATAATTTAATATTAATCATTTTTTTAAATTTAGTATTTGTAAAAGAATAATTAAATTTTTTCTTATAATTTAAAATTAATTATTTGGATAAAAATGATTAAATAAAATTTTTTTATGATCAATAATTCTCTTTATTAGAAAAGAGTTAATAGTAATAATTATATGAGTAATAGACTGAAGCTAAATTTTAGTTCTGGGTATTTCGAGTTCGAACCCCGGTGTGGGTTATCTGAATTATTTTTTCGGTTACCTGTCAACTTTTATTGAAAAGGATCCCCTTTTTCTTTCGCCCTTTGTTCGACATTTACTTTTAGATTATTATGTCCCAATAAATTACAATTCTTAGAATATTATATTATTTGAATATATGTAAAATAAAGAAATTTAGTATAGTTTACAATATTTTTGACTTTTTATGACTATTACTAATTATGTTGGTTATTAATTTTTGGATATTATGCAAAAGACGGGAAATTTTTATTAAAATATTAATTTTTTCATTAAAAAATTAATTTTTATAAAGTTTATTAAATAACTAATTTTGTAAATTTTCATTAAAAAAAAATAATATAATTAATCCATCTCAAAAAATAATAAAAAAAAAAACATATTTTTAATTACAATTTTCAAATTTTTTGTTTTTTTTCGAGTGAAGCTCTAATTAAGGATAATTATCAATTATTTTAAAAATTTCTTCCCAATTTTTAATCAAATAAATTGATAAAAAATATCAATACTTTCAACTTTTCATGAATTTCAAAAATTTTTTCAAAATTAACTTAAATTTCACATTTAAATCAATAAATAATAATTAAAAAAATTTTTAATTATTATTTAACGTAAAAGCCCCAATTATTGACACTATAAGAGACAAAGTTATGATTTGATTTTTTTTAAGCAATCAAATATCAATACCATTGAACTTTGTTTGTGGTAATGTCTCAAGTAATCTTTTTACTAATCAATTTCTTTTTTTTAAAATCATAATCACTGATATTTACTAATTAATTTTAAATAATTAAATAGATTATTCGGATACACTAATTATTGTCAGGTTAAAAAACTGATTGATCTAATTATTGACATACCTTCACCCCAATTATTGACACCTATACTAAGCATGCCTACAATCATCAGCTTATTCTTATTTATCCAAACTTATTATTAAGTAATCAATTTTATTAAAGTTTAGTAATAATAATTTCCATAAATGATTAATTACTTTTAAAAATATAAAAATTTATTTTAAAATAATTTATTAAATCAGAAGAGTTCAAACTCTTACAGTTAATTTTTTAGATTAAAGTCAAAAAAAGGCGTGATAGCGCTGTCTAATGGCTGTCAATATGAGATTCAACTTAAAAATTATCAACTAGTTATTGACACCCATTATTTAAATATTATAAAGCATACAATTAATTTCGATTATTCAATTTTATAAATTTTTCATATATTGTTAATTAAAAAAAAAAAAAAGATGATATTATAAGAAGAAGAAATGAATTTAAACTCGGCATTTAAAAAAAATGCTTTTCTAATCAAAGTTGTTAAGAAAATAAACGTTCGTAAGCTGGTTTGATGAACTGGTGGTAACTTTATTTTTTTGTAATAATTAATATTTAATATTTAGAACTGACGGTAATTTTTTTAAATTTTTTAATTAATTAGAATTCAATAAAAATTTATATGATAGTTATTCTTATTACAGATGATTAAATATATTTAAAAATAATTTAGGGTGTCAATATTCAGACGCTTGTCAATAATTGGGGCTTTTACCTTATTAGGTAATCAATTTTATTAAAGTTTAGTAATAATAATTTCCATAAATGATTAATTACTTTTAAAAATATAAAAATTTATTTTAAAATAATTCATTAAATCAGAAGAGTTCAAACTCTTACAGTTAATTTTTTAGATTAAACTCAAAAAAAGGCGTGATAGCGCTGTCTAATGGCTGTCAATATAAGTTTCAACTTAAAAATTATCAACTAGTTATTGACACCCATTATTTAAATATTATAAAGCATACAATTAATTTCGATTATTCAATTTTATAAATTTTTCATATATTGTTAATTAAAAAAAAAAAAAAGATGATATTATAAGAAGAAGAAATGAATTTAAACTCGGCATTTAAAAAAAATGCTTTTCTAATCAAAGTTGTTAAGAAAATAAACGTTCGTAAGCTGGTTTGATGAACTGGTGGTAACTTTATTTTTTTTTTTAAATTAATATTTAATATTTAGAACTGACGGTAATTTTTTAAAATTTTTTAATTAATTAGAATTCAATAAAAATTTATATGATAGTTATTCTTATACAGATGATTAAATATATTTAAAAATAATTTAGGGTGTCAATATTCAGACCCCTGTCAATAATTGGGGCTTTTTTCTTATTAAGGAATCAATTATATTAAAGTTTGTTAATAATAATTTCCATAAATGATTAATTACTTTTAAAAATATAAAAATTTATTACACACCTAGGGAAGTAAAGTAAGAAATGTCTTAGATCACATGTAATTGTTGGCCGAGGCGAAGCCGAGGTCAACAGCATGTGATCTGAGGCTTTCTTATTTACTTCCCGTGGAGTGTATACTATTTTTGCTCGACGAAGGCAGGAAGCGGCACTTTCGTTTAGCGCAGCGAGCCGAAAGTTGACGCTTTCTGCCCGTCAGCAAAAAATTTATTTTAAAATAATTTATTAAATCAGAAGAGTTCAAACTCTTACAGTTAATTTTTTAGATTAAAGTCAAAAAAAGGCGTGATAGCGCTGTCTAATGGCTGTCAATATGAGATTCAACTTAAAAATTATCAACTAGTTATTGACATCCATTATTTAAATATTATAAATCATACAATTAATTTCGAATATTCAATTTTATAAATTTTTTATATATTGTTAATTAAAAAAAAAAAGATGATATTATAAGAAGAAGAAATGAATTTAAACTCGGCATTTAAAAAAAATGCTTTTCTAATCAAAGTTGTTAAGAAAATAAACGTTCGTAAGCTGGTTTGATGAACTGGTGGTAACTTTATTTTTTTTTTTAAATTAATATTTAATATTTAGAACTGACGGTAATTTTTTAAAATTTTTTAATTAATTAGAATTCAATAAAAATTTATATGATAGTTATTCTTATTACAGATGATTAAATATATTTAAAAATAATTTAGGGTCTCAATATTTATAGGGCTTTTACCTTATATAATGTCATACATATCAAAAAATCATCAAGCCAAATTTTTCTTATTCCTTTAATTAAATAAAAAAAGATAATGATAATATTAATCGTGTGCGTATTTATCCATAAACACATGAGTAAATAATAAACACGGAATAAAGTGTTTTCCAATTTGTCAAAGTAATTGTCAGAGTCATTAGCCCCAAGTAATGTTAAAGACAACGTGCAACGACCCATCACAAACAACACAACTCTCTATCTTCTCTTACACATACATACATCTCCTGTATCTTCTACTGTACTCCCTTTACTAAACTTGTCTATATTTTACACACGTTGTGTTGCTTTATAAACTATCTCTTTGGCTGGCAACTGTATTTATTCATCCATAACACGTGACTGTGCCTGGGTTTTACTCTACTATAACTGCTAAACTCCCTATACCTTTTACATCCATATATTATACACACAAACCGTGTATTTTCATATGTGGGAGGCTTACGAGTATTATACACCCGGACGCGTTTGACTACCGTTCACTATCGGTTCAAACCCAACAATATAACATATAACAATACAACAAATAAAAACCTAGTCGTCAATTCTTCCTGTTATGTATGACTCAACTTGCAATTTTAATTCTTTGTTTATATTATTTTATTTGCCATTTCCTGAGATTGTTAATTGTTTAATTTGGAAAACTTTGAATGATTATTATTTAAGGGGGGAAATACGTGTACAGGCTTAAAACGATTCAATTTTTTTTTTTTTATAAATCGCTTGTTAAACTATTCAAAAATATAGATTGAAAATTTAAAGTCAAAATTTCCATTCGTTCAAAAGTTATAAGCGATTTATTAATTACTTTAATACTATTTTACATTAACTTTTTCTGTCACTTTTTTTTCAAACGCGTTTTTCTCGAAACGAGTTTTTTCAAAACTGTGTGCAGTCTAGCTCAAAGAGTTTTAAACCAATCATCTTGCGATATGGCTTATAATTTTCTTTATACAATTACCTTGAATATGAACCTCAATCGAAAGCGATATTTTTATTTAAACTATTTTTTTTTAATAGACAATGTATGAAAAAGTGGTAAAAAATCACGACTTAATTTCACAGCCCTGTAAAAAATGGAAATTTTTACTTTTTTTTTGTGGAATTGAGGTTCATATGGAAGATACGCATATAAATGAAGTAATTTTTCTGTGCCATTGATTTCAAATAAAAATTGTGGCTTCCATACTGCACACAGATTGCTAAATCGGATGACAACCTACGATGTGTATCAGCTGATATCTCCGCTATTTGTTAACTTATATTATTGTTTAATACGAAAAAATACTCATAAATATATGTATAAAATAACCTGATAGTTTCAATAAATAATATTAATTTCTTATACCTTAAAAAAATTAATGAAAATCAGCATGAAAACGGCCTTCTACACGTATTTCCCCCCTTAAGTTATTCATTTCTTCTTTTTTTGTAGGGATTACGAAATTGACTCGTGGAATTAGTAAAATGAAAATTTACAGTTATATTTCTTTATTTAAATTGTTTGGTAACTTTGAGAATAAAAGGAGGTCATTGTGCTTCAGTAAAGGAAGCTTAGTACCCCAAATTTGATAAATTTATCTATTTATTTTGTGGTATACTGAGAAGTTTTTAACAGACTAGAGAAAAAAATATTTCTAGAAATTGAAAATATTTTTAATTAAAAATTTAATTTTTTTAAACTAGAAAAATTACTTAGATTATAATAAGTACTAGGTCGAAAAAAATAATTTTTGAAGGATTTTTTTAAGTGATTAACATAAAAATTAATTTATTAAAAATTTTAAGTCTTACTAGCAGGCAGTCACGTAGTGACTGCCGAAAATTACGGATTATAAGTAAGAAAATTTAGGTTTAATGATTTTTTTATATTTATGACACTATATATAGTCTGGGTACTTTTTAAATAAATTTTGAAAATAATAGTGCTCTTACAGGATCAATTAAAAATAATTTAATGGACAAATGTGACGGAATAAATTTATAGAACCAACAAACTATTAAAAACTCCTCCAAAAACTTTAAATAAAAAATTTTCTAAAAAATATATAAAACCTAGTCACTAATTCTTATCTCGATCTTTCTGATAATACCAAATTAAACTACAAAAATTCCTTTAAAAATAATAATAAGCTCGTCAAAAAATTTTCCTTACTCTCTCAATTATTTAAATCATAAATTACTATCGCTGAAAAAATATCAAACACAATTTACGATAAAGATATACCCGTTAAAAATTTTTCTTAGTCTCTTAATTATATAAATTAATTTTTGACTTATAGCCACATTGACTTGTACAAAACAAAATAAATAAATAAACAAATTTTGTTTATCAAGAAATTCTTATCTATTTCTATCTACTTCAAAAACTTATCATAATAAATTAACAATTTTAGAAAAGCATTTGAAACATTGAAAGGGCACTAATTCAGGTCTCGACCTTTCTAATTCTTAAGAAGGGTTTACATTTTTTCTCTCTCTCGCCCTCTATTGGACAAACGAAAGTATCTCTGTCATACTTGTACAACTTATGGAATCTTAAAACGCATTTTATGCATAAATAAATGAAAATTTTCTAAAAAAGCGCTTCGCTCTTCGATAGATAATTTAATTATCTATTAAAGAACGAAGCGTTTTTTTTTTAATTTTATTATATTTATGTGCAAAACTCGTTTGAAAATCAACTATCAACCGCTCTTAAATTTAATTTAAAAAACTAATTTTATCATATAAATATTCTGAAGACAAAATTTTCTTTATTTTATGAACTAAAAACCTGCAGTCAGTATAAGACTTCCGAGATTAATGAATTATAAATAAGAAAATTTTGGCTTGATGATTTTTTGATATTTATGACACTATACATAGCCTGGGTACTTTTTAAATAAATTTTGAAAATAATAGTGCTATCACAGGATCAATTAAAAATAATTTAATGGACAAATGTGACGGAATAAATTTATAGAACCAACAAACTATTAAAAACTCCTCCAAAAACTTTAAATAGAAAATATATAAAACCTAGTCATTAATTCTTATCTCGATCTTTCTGATAATACCAAATTAAACTACAAAAATTCCTTTAAAAATAATAATAAGCTCGTCGAAAAATTTTCCTTACTCTCTCAATTATTTAAATCATAAATTACTATCGCTGAAAAAATATCAAACACAATTTACGATAAAGATATACCCGTTAAAAATTTTTCTTAGTCTCTTAATTATATAAATTAATTTTTGACTTATAGCCACATTGACTTGTACAAAACAAAATAAATAAATAAACAAATATTCCTAGTATGTATTATTTAATTATGTAATTTGCCAAACTATATTTAGCTAATAATAGACACCAGGACTAACTTAACTATCTAGATTTCTTGATTGCCATGGAGATGTTCGAGTTAATGTTAGTTGAGAAATAAAATGAAAGCGAGTTAATTGTCTACTAGTCGATTTTAGATTTCTTCTGTACTTGTATGAATATATATATGAAGAAGTAAATAAAGTTTTCTATATACTATACATTGGCTTACTATACGATTTAGTAAGCGGATAAATGAACAGTTTCTGTGCTCAAGATGCCCTGTAAAAAAGCTAAGTTGGGAAATGTAGAAACCGCGATTACAACGTGACACATTGCGGTGTCATATCAAGCTTCGTGGATGCACTCCAGGAATTTCAATCTTGCTTTTTTTTCTTCTCGCTCTGAATATTTTTCTTTACTCTCTCTTTCATTCGGGTTTGTTATTTACTTGTTCACTACTTCTTCCGTTCAACGACAAATTAAACAAAAGTTTTTTTAGAAATGAGTTTAGTGACTTTTTTGTGATCAATTTCGAAAGTAAAGTTAAGAAAAATTTTTACTGTAAATTATTTAAAGAATTGAAATTAGTTTGGGTTTAGATTTAATTGAGAAATTTTAATGCTTCATTGAAATTAATTAAAAAAATTTTTATTAAATTAAGACAATGATTTTAATTGGTGATAAAGATTGACAATGAAAGTTTTGCTAGCGATAATCAGAGCTTGGAAAAATTTAAGGTGAAATTACGAATATTTAAATTTATTAATTATTATTGAGGTGGGTTGTCAAAGAAATGATGAATTTAATTTTTATAAATGATTTTAATGAAGTTTTCAAATGAAAAGTTTTAAGTTATTGATACTAAAAATGAAATTGGATTTTATAAGTATTAAATTACTTGTTTTCTCTATAGTAATAATATTAGAATGTATAAATGAATTGATGAAAGCGTTAAAATGATTGAATTATTTTAAATAAATTTAAATATCAGAAATAAAAAGTAAAATTTTATAAATAATTGAAGAAATAATTATTTTAGTAACTTTGATTTGAAATTTAAAGAGCTGAATCAATTATAAAGGTTATCCTGTTAGAGAAATGTGTTTACCAAATGTTACTGGAGAATATTTCTCAAGAGAAATTATTTTAGTGAATGAAGGAGCAAAATGTTCCAACATTTTTTTCTACAGTGATAAAAAAATTAACTTGATTCAAGAAAGACACTCTTTGAGCGAAGGGAATCATTTTAAAGAGTTTCATCGTCTTTAATCACCACCAAAAATTATTTAATTAAGCTAAATTTACTCAAACCAATTAAAGTTTCTTAGTTCAACAACTTTTTTATTTTATTCAAGACAATCTAATTCTTCAAAATTATTTTATTGGCTCAACATTTTTTCTCTTTAATCAAGAAAATTTTTTTATCAGTCAAGAAAAATATTTTTCTTTGGAAACATTCACATTAATTAATTCAGAATTAAGCTATGTGGAAATTTTTAAAAGAAGAAGCTCTTTGCATGGTAAAATTATAAGAAAACTTCAAGTTGGGCCCTTAACCTTTGAAAACTGAAAGCGCTCAATTTTAAAATAATTTTTTCTTGAAGATTTTGAATCATTAAAAAAAAATCTTGCTCTAATTTTTTTATTATAATAATTAAAACATTGAGTATGAATTTTTAAATTGAGGTCTTAGTTATAAAAACTTAACAATTAAATCCCACCAATTACTCAATAAAATCCTTGTATCACAAACCAGAGATAAAACAATAAAAAATTTATTAATTTATTATTATATTATTGTTGCTCTATCTAAAAAAAAGGAAACTAAAGCGCAATTTAAATAAAATCCGTAATCTCGACATTGAAATCATGTGAGTGATTCATATCTTAAGGAAAAAAATGTAAAACAATAAACCAAGGTTACTTGAATTATATAACCGTGGCAAATAATCTCAAAATGACATCACTGTAATAACTAATAGTGATTTAATAATTCCCAAGTTCTCAAAATAAAAAAAAAAAAAATCCAACGGGCATTAATCATAAATCACAACTCCCAACAATAAATAACTAACATAAGTTGACAGGATAGAATAACATCATTAACATGTCGAAGTACTCTCGACTTGTACCCAGGAACACTTTCTATACTCACTGCTCGTCCTAAGATAATAAATAATCTATATTATTGAGAGAATAAGAAAAATTTTGTCTCCGGGATAGTCATATGATAAAATCGGTTTTTTTAAGTATTTAGGCTGTATTCGAAAATGTTCTCTAGATAAATAATTAAGAAATTACCTTGTATCTTGTGAACTATTGACATTTTTAAAGATATCAGCTCATCCTGATATTACACTCATCGAGACCTTTCATTTGAGTACCCACATCAATTTTTCATATATTTTATATATTTATATATTTCACGAATACCATATATATGAAAAATATATCAAAAATGCATGTGGGTACTCAAATGAAAGGTCTCGATGAGTGTAACATCGAAATGAGTTTATATCTTAAAAAATGTCAATAATTAAGAAATGACCTTGTATTTTGTCAACTATTGACATTTTTAAAGATATCAGCTCATCCTGATATTACACTCATCGAGACCTTTCATTAGAGTACCCACATCAATTTTTCATATATTTTATATATTTATATATTTCACAAATACCATATATATAAAATATATAAAAAATACCATGTGGGTACTTAAATGAAAGGTCTCGATGAATGTAACATCGAAATGGATTTATATCTTAGAAAATGTCAATAATTAAGAAATTACATTGTATCTTGTCAACTAATGACATTATTAAAGATATATAAGCTCATCCCGATGTTACACTTATCGAGTCCTTTTATTTGAATACCTACATCAATTTTTCATATATTTTACATATTTATATATTTCACAAATACCATATATATGAGAAATATATCAAAAATGCATGTGGGTACTCAAATGAAAGGTCATGATGAGTGTAACATCGAAATGAGTTTATTTCTTAAAAAATGTCAATGCTCAAGAAATGACCCTGTATATTTTGAACTATTGACATTTTTAAAGATATAATCTCATCTTGATGTTACACTCATCAAAACCTTTCATTTGAGTACCCACATCAATTTTTCTTATATTTTACATATTTATATATATGTATATATGAAAAATATATCAAAAATGCATGTGGGTATTCAAATGAAAGGTCTCGATGAGTGTAACATTGAAATGAGTTTATATCTTAAAAAATGTCAATAATTAAGAAATGACCTTGTATCTCGTGAACTATTGACATTTTTAAAGATATAAGTTCATCCCAATGTTACACTCATCGAGACCTTTCATTTGAGTACCCACATCAATTTTTCATATATTTTATATATTTATATATATTATATATATGTACTAGCTTGATACCCGCTTCGCTGGGCATACAATAAAATTTTTATGTTGTAACCTAGATGAAAAATATAAACAAAATGATTAATTTCAAAAGATAATTAATATAAATTTTGAATTAGAGAAAAGTGATTGTTTATGATAACCGGTGTTAGCGAGTATTAAATATATGAGAAAAGTATTTTATTATTAATAATCAATCAATCAATGGGTCAGTTAGTCAGTAAATCTGTCATTAGACAGATTTCCGCATCACCCATGACGTACTGTGTAATGAGATGCGTTCCCATTATAATAATGTTATCCTAAACATTTAGTCTAGACCGGATAGGTCAAATGGTAGAGTAGCTGAAATGTCAACGGAAGGTTATGGGTTCGACTCCCTGTCCGAGATATCTGAATTTTTTCTCGCATATTATGTAAACTCTTATTAAGAAGGTCCTTCCTATTTCTTTTCTCAATCTCTTCCTCCTCCAATTATTCTGTTACGTGAATGTTGGAACGATTCACGTAATAATTATCCGTAACTCCTATTCTTTTCCGCTTCATAGTATTATTTAATTTTAAAAAATGTCAATAATTTTTTTAATTTTAAAAAAATGTTAATAATAAAATACTTTTCTCATATATTTCATACTAGCTAACACCGGTCATCACAAACAATCACTATTCTCTAATTCAAAATTTATATTCATTATCTTTTGAAATTAACCATTTTGTTTATATTTTTCATCTAGGTTACACCATAAAAATTTATTGTATTCCTATCGAAGCGGGCGGGTATCAGCTAGTTATTAATAAATTCATAACAAATTAAGTGGTATTAAAAATATATTTATTATTACTCATTTTATTAGAAATTATCTTAAATCGACCGTTTTTTATAATAATTTAACGATATCGTTGTAAAATTTTAGAGAAGACGCATCAGACACAATTTACCATTTTAATTTTAATCATTAAAATCAGTATAATCATTTAACAATATCAACTTGATAATATTTATGTTTAATTTATCTGTGTTATGATATAATCGAGTTCATCCTTCATGATTATTCCAATACATATAAGTTATTTCAGTTATTAATGATTTAGCTATTCTTTCTTAAAAAACGTATGATTATGAATTCCTACTGTCCCAACAGTCAATCGATAAAATTTAAAATCAATCATTTTGACAGTTATTATAGCAACGGTAACCATGATAACGGTAACCATGGTAACGGCAACCATGGTAACGGTAACCATGGCAACGGTAACCACGGCAACGGTAACCATAGCAACGGTAACCATGGCAACGATAACCATGACAATGGTAACCATGGCAACGGTTGATTAGCGTGGGTGGTTGTAGGGGGGCTGAGTTCGCTAATTTACGGGCGCCACTGATGGTTTCTTAGATTAGAGGGTCAAAATGATATTTCGCTCCCAAAAGAGAGAGATATAGGGAGGGGGAAAGATAATAGGGGACGGGAGGGGGGAGGAATAAAGGGAGGGAGGGGAGGGGAGGGCATATGTGATGGTAGACGAAAAATTCATTTTGGCTAGAATTGCGTAAAATCCGTTCTTAGTGAGCGTCTACATCACGAATGGAGTAACTATGCTAAATTTCAAGTCAATCGGGCGAATAGTTTCAGAGATCTCGTGATGAGTGAGTGGTATTTCGCTTATATATATATGTATATATGAAAAATATATAAAAAATGTATGTGGGTACTCAAATGAAAGCTCTTGATGAGCTTTCCATCAGAATGAGCTTATATCTTAAAAATATTTGTTATATATATGCATATATGAAAAATATATCAAAAATGCATGTGGGTACTCAAATGAAAGCTCTTGATGAGCTTAACATCAGGATGAGCTTATATTTTTGACAACGTCAATATTTAAGAAACTACAGTGCAAATCATATAATGAATTTATTTATTTACTGCTAGTAAATAAAACAAACCAACAAAAGAACAAAATAATAACACAGCAGACTATGATAATAAACTTACAAGGACTTTAGTGAAACGTCTCTCGAGTTCAATGGTATCGGGCATGGGTTGTCTCGGAGTGGACCTAACACTCCCGCTCCTGGTGTGCGGAGGTGGTCCACCGAGACTCCCAGTGCCCAAAGTCGGCGTCTGACAGTATCGATACTGGTGCTGGTGATGACCGCTGCTCTTGATCCCGATGCCCAATCCGTCCCGCATTCCATCGTCAGAAGCCTCTCCGTTATCAGGATTAGCATCGCGACTCTGACCCAAACCCATTGTTGTCTTTCTATTTAATTTTTTATTTTTAATTTTAAATTAACTAAAAATAAATATAAATATTATTTATAATCTCAAGCATTTCTTCTAGATTTTTATTTTCCTCCTTGCTTTAATCTCTATCAGTTTATATTTAGTAATCTCCATATCCATACAATACTCCTCCATACTCTCTCCGCACAAGCTAAGTGAAAATGTCAGTCACGCTCCGGGGTTCATTGATGCTCTTGCTCATGTATAATATTAATTTTAAATTATTCATATTTAAAAATAAATATCGCCATTAGGGTTTAATTTTGTTTAAAAAATGTCCACGTGATTAATGCCGGGCATTTTTGTTTTTTATTTATTTTTTCTTCACTTTAAAAACAAAAACACTTTTATTTTTATATTTGTACTGTTGCTTTATTGTTGTAATTATTTTTTACTGGGAGGCTCTACTCACAGGACACACGCGCACACCCGGATTGTTTGTTAATGCACCATGCAATTATCGGGACACTGTAAACTGTACTGAACACTGAACACTCGACACTGGGCTGTGATGCGACTGGTAATAATAATACAAACGAAAGTGCTAGTGCTAGTTATGAAAACGGGTGCGGATCCAGACTGGAGGATGTTTCACTAGTTTATTGTCATCGACGCCAGCGACAGCAAGCGACTAATTTACGCAAAATTAAAAATTACGCGCATGCGCAATGGTTATGTTGCGCAGTCGGTAAGTTTTATTTATTTTAAATATTTAAAATATTTTTAGTTTTTTGTTAAAATTATTTTATGCGTATTTATTCTTTAAATTGTTTTTAGTTTTAATTAAAATTATTTAATGCATTTCTTCTTTTTAAAATTAAATTTTTAGTTTATTAAATTAGTAAGGATATTTTTTTTTTAAATGAAAAAAATGTTTTTAATCAATATTAAGAGAGTAGATAAATTTTGTTTCCAGGATATTTATATGTTAAAAAATATTTAGTGTCATTGCAAAGATCTTGAATTTGTACCTTTTCAAGGTTTCATTTCATTCTCACTGTTAGTTAATTTATTATAATAAATATTAAGGCTACTTTTGGAAATATCTCTAGATACATAGTTAAGAAATGACCTTGTATCTTGGGAACTATTGACATTTTTAAAGATATAAGCTCATCCTGATATTACACTCATCGAGACCTTTCATTTGAGTACCCACATCAATTTTCATATATTTATATATATTACATATATGTATTTATGAAAAATACATGTGGATACTTAAATGAAAGGTCTCGATGAGTGCAACATCGAAATGAGTTTATATCTTAAAAAATGTCAATAATTAAGAAATGACATTGTAATTTGTGAAATATTGACATTTTTTAAGATATAAGCTCATCTTGATGTTACACTTATCGAGACATTTCATTTGAATACCCACATCAATTTTTCATATATTTTATATATTTATATATTTCACGCATACCATATATATGAAATATATAAAAAATGTCATGTGGGCACTTAAATGAAAGGTCTCGATGAGTTTAACATCACAATAAGTTTATATCTTAAAAAATGACAATAATTAAGAAATGACCTTGTATATTGTCAAATATTGACATTTTTGAAGATATAAGCTCATCCCGATGTTACACTTATCGAGACCTTTCATTTGAGTACCCACATCAATTTTTCATATATTTTATATATTTATATATTTCAGAAATACCATATATATAAAATATATAAAAAATGCCATGTGGGTACTTAAATAAAAGGTCTCGATGAGTTTAACATCGAAATGAGTTTATATCTTAAAAAATGTCAATAATTAAGAAATTCTATTGTATCTTGTCAAATATTGACATTTTTGAAGATATAAGCTCATTCTAACGTTACACTCATCGAGACCTTTCAATTGAGTACCCACATCAATTTTTCATATATTTATATATTATATATATATTATATATATATATATATATATATATATATATATATATATATATATATATATATATATATATATATATATATATATATATATATATAATATATATAATATATTATATATATGAAAAATATATCAAAAATGCATGTAAGTACTCAAATGAAAGCTCTTGATGAGTGTAACATCAGGATGAGCTTATATATTTAAAATATATATTATATATATATATTTGTATAAATAAAAAATATATCAAAAATGCATGTGGGTACTGAAATGAAAGCTCTTAGAGATTATAACAGCGGGATGAGCTTATATCTTTAGAAACGTCAATATTTACAAAAGTACAGTGCAATTTAACAAAAGTCATTATTTAATAAACTAAAATTTTAAATTTTTATAGTTCACTAGTTACGGCAGTCACGTAGTGACTGCAAGGTTTCTAGTTTTTTTTAAATGACTTATAGTTTTTTTTTTAATGACAAAAATTTTTTATAATTTTATAACAATTAAATTATTTTAAAAACTAAACATAATTTAACACACTATAGTGTTTTTTAATTTTCTAAAAATTTAAAAAAAAAAAAAAAAGAAATAAAAATAAAAAAATTAATTTACCTTTAACATTTTATGAAAATTCAATAATATATTAATTTATCAAATTAATAAATAAATTTACAAAATTAATAAATTAATTTATTAATTTATAAATAAATAAATATAAAATTTATCAAAAAGTTTTTTTTATTACCAGAAGATAAATAAGTTCTTCTATGTTACCTGCCATTTTGTTCTATCCGCAGCGCATGCGCGCATGCGCGCATGCGCAAAAACATGAGACATCTTTAGCCAGTCAATAAAATCAAGGGTCAAACTGTATAAAATTCTACAATGTCTCCATATTTATTTATCACTTTGTTGTTTCCAATCTTAGTTTTTTTAAGTGGTGAAAAGAATTAAAATAATTAATTATAAATAATTAAACATGAATAAATCACCATTCAGTACACCACGTGGTCGTGGACAAAATGGACATCAAAAACCATACTACCGTAAGCAACGCGGCTACTGGGATAATAAAAATTCAAACCAAGTGTCTCCGACGAATAACAGTAGTCAAGAGGAGAAAAATTTAAACACCAGTGGATCCAGTGACGATTATATTCCTTTTAATAATAGCTTACCTTCGCCGTTCAACAAGAGCTTGCCTTCACCCTCGCTGGCATCTCCACCAGCAGTATCAACATCTTCGCCGTTTTTCCATGTGCAGAAGCAGGGTGGTCAGTTTTATGGCCAGCATCAGCGGTACTCGCTTGGGAATGAGAGTCCTAGTCATAGTCCACGTGGTCGGAGGAGTTTTAATCAATCTTTTTCTCCGGGTTATAATAATAAATCTTTTTCACCTGGTTTTAATAATAGAACTCCTAGAGGAAGGCATTCCGTAAGTGTTTATTTTTTTTTTATATAATATTAAAATCAGCTGACTTAAAAATTTTTTTTTTTATTTTTATCATCAATTAATTATTTTAAAATATTATACTAAAGTTAGCTCACGTATGTTTATTTTATGACATTAAAGTTAGCATTTTTTTAAATAAATAAATTTGCTCCGAAAAATTATTTCTAAAAAATAGAATTTTTTAATTTTCTAAATGTTAATTTTTTTTCTAATTATTTTTTACATTATTTATTTGTTAAAAATATTCTTAAGGTTATAAAATATCTACTAAATTAATTTTTATATTTATTTTTAAAAAATTGCATTGACAGTTTTTAGTTTTTCATAAATTAAATATCAATAAAAAAATTCTATAATATTAAAATTAACTGTCCACTTGGACCATTTTTTTAATTTTATTTAACAAAAAAATTTTTTTTTTAATTGCATTTTAATTTATTGAATTTTCTAAATGTTAATTTTTTTTCTAATTGCTTTACATTATTTATTTTTTAAAAAATTCTTACGGTTATAAAAATATCTACTAAGTTAATTTTGATATTTATTTCTAAAAATTGCATTTACAGTTTTTAGTTTTTCATAATTCAAATTTTTTCAATAAAAATTTAAAATTCTAAAAAAATTCTGTATTAAAATTAGCTGTCACTTGACCATTTTTTAATTTTATTTAACAAAAAAAATTTTTTTTTTAATTGCATTTTTAATTTATTGAATTTTCTAAATGTTAATTTTTTTTCTAATTATTTTTTACATTATTTATTTGTTAAAAATATTCTTAAGGTTATAAAATATCTACTAAATTAATTTTTATATTTATTTTTAAAAAATTGCATTGACAGTTTTTAGTTTTTCATAAATTAAATTTTTTTTCAATAAAAAAAATTCTATAATATTAAAATTAGCTGTCACTTGACCATTTTTTAATTTTATTTAACAAAAAAAATTTTTTTTTTAATTGCATTTTTAATTTATTGAATTTTCTAAATGTTAATTTTTTTTCTAATTATTTTTTACATTATTTATTTTTTAAAAAAATTCTTACGGTTATAAAATATCTACTAAGTTAATTTTTATATTTATTTTTAAAATTGCATTTACAGTTTTTAGTTTTCATAAATTAAATTTTTTCAATAAAAAAAGGTCTAACAATTCTATAATATTAAAATTAGCTGTCACTTGACCATTTTTTAATTTTATTTAACAAAAAATTTTTTTTTTTAATTGCATTTTTAATTTATTAAATTTTCTAAATGTCAATTTTTTTTTCTAATTATTTTTTATATAATTTATTTGTTAAAAAAATTCTTACGGTTATAAAATATCTACTAAATTAATTTTTGTATTTATTTTTAAAAAATTGCATTTACAGTTTTTAGTTTTTCATAAATTAAATTTTTTTTCAATAAAAAAAATTCTAAAAATTCTATAATATTAAAATTAGCTGTCACTTGACCATTTTTTAATTTTATTTAACAAAAAATTTTTTTTTTTAATTGCATTTTTAATTTATTAAATTTTCTAAATGTCAATTTTTTTTTCTAATTATTTTTTATATAATTTATTTGTTAAAAAAATTCTTACGGTTATAAAATACCTGCTAAATTAATTTTAATATTTATTTTTAAAAAATTGCATTGTTTTTAAAGTTTTTAACAAATAAAAATTTTTCTTAATAATTTTTTCAATAAATAAAAATTCTAAAAAGTTTTAAATGTCAGCTAGCTTAATTTTCATTACTGTAGCTGACAGCTGTCAATGTTTTTGATTTTTTATAAAAAATTAATTACAATGAAAAAAAATGTTTTAAAAAATTTCCCCTAATAATTTTTTTTTTTATTTTCACATGTGAAATTTTTTTATTAATTTTTTTTTTTTCATAATAAGGTAAAGACCCAATTATTGACACTGGCCTAGTTGTTTGACACTTGCAATTATATTTTAATTAAAAAAATTAAGTGTTTTTTTAAAATCTTTTTTTAATTTATAATTCAAAAATTATATTTATTAATTTATTAGAGTTGGTTTATTTTTTTTTTAATTAAAATAAAATTTCTATAAAATTTTAAAAAAATTATTAACTTCATTGTCTTTTAAAAAAATGTTTTTAAAAAGTTGCATTTATAATTTTTTATAGTTCCTAAAGATAAAATTTTTAAAATAAATTTTTCTTGCTATGATTTATTTATCAAAAAAAATTATAAAAATTATTGAAAGTATTACTAAATAATTCTTAATGAGATAATTTAGAAAGCTACTACTGAAAAAAAATATTAAATTTAATTATTTTTGTAGTAACTGAAAAAAAATTTCTTCTCTAAAATTTTTCTGAAATTTTCTTAGTAATAAAAAATAATTATTAAAAAATTGACGAGAATATTAATAAATAAATAATTTATTTTCAGAATCAATATCAAGGAAACAATCAGTACCAAGGAAGAAATCAATACCAAGGAAAAAAAGAGACTAGCATCCATAATTATATAGATCAATCCTTTTTCGAAGATCCTTGGGCCGAGCTCGTGACCGAGTTTGACAGTCTTAATCAAAGCTCTAGTACTGACAAGTTCGATGACAGTTTCATGTCCCAGAGCCTCTTGGAAGACAGTATGCTAAAAGACGAGGAAGATGACAAGGAAAGCGGGTCCGATTGCAAAGACGCGGATTCGCAGGACGAAATTTTTCCGATGTCGCAAAAGGATTCTGATCCTGTTGAAGAAAATTTTGGGAAATGACAACTTTAATTTATAATCTCTTCAATAAGACTTTAATAAGGCTGTGATGAGATTACGGTGTATATATTGCCAATACGTGCAATTATATCCAAATATGTACATATAAGATAAAGACGTTTATCGAGAATTATATCAGAAATACAAATATTTTTTGTAGTGGAAAATTGACTCTGGTATTTTGGCAATTTACTTTTTTTTTTTTAAAAAAAAAAAAGTATTTCTATTTAATAATTTCACCTCAAAATTTTTGATTCAATTATTTGGATAAAGTTCCTTTTTTATCAATGTGTAATTAATTTACTCAGCAATAAATGTAAATATTAGTGTGTAAGTTTATAAATAAATAACTAAGGTAAAAGACCCAATACCGGAACGATTTGATAATTATTATTTTATATTTTATCTCGTACTCAATCAAATTAAACAAACTTTTCTTTATTAGAAACCTCAATCTTTTTTTTACATAATAAAATATGAATGAAACTTTAAATTATATTGGAAATATTGAAAAAAAATGTTAATGATGTCAATAGTCTTAGATTTCTGACTTATCAAGGTCTCTTAATGGTTTTGCTAAGAAATCACTCGATGATCTTAAGCTCATAGAAACCTAATGGAAATACTTTTCACTAAAATTTTTTTTTTATGTATTAATGCAAATACTAAGAATTCGATGCAATTAATTGATAATACAAAATAGACCCTATTGTTATTTAAAATTTACTGTTCGTCTATTGGTACACCCGAAATGAGCTAATACCCAGTATCGGAACAGTCAGCCGTATTGATATTATTTATTGACATTTACGATATATACTGTGTTGATTGTTTACATCAAGCACAACAACAAAAGTTTTTGTGAAATAACATTTAATACAGAAAGTAATTTTATTATAAAAATTGTTTCAAATATTCGTAAATTTTAACTTGAAGAACAAAAGCAAATTTCTGTTTTGAAATTTTCTTTTTTACATAAGTGTCGTCAAGTATAATTTCGAATCGTTTATTTATTTTTTTTTTATTTTTAGTAAAAATTTATTTGATTTTTTAATATTAAATAATTATTGTTAGTCTCACTATGCATACATGTCATTTGAGTTCTGAATTAACTGCTTGATTTTTTATAGGTAGTAGTAGGATGCCGAAAGTTAAGTCGAAGATAACATTTTATAAATTAGTTTTATAAATTCAGAAAAATTCACTTAAAGTATTATGATTTGTTAATTAATTATTTAATTAATCCAGCTTACGAAAAGCGGACTCTTTAGATTAAAAAAATTAGTTTTATTTATCGTTCCGGTATTGGGTCAACCATATTCCGGTATTGGGACTAGGCATTTAAGGTGTTCCGATACTGGATCTTTTAGACTTTTTCAAAAAACATGTTTTTTAGTAGATTTCATAGAAATCTAACTATTGCATTGGTCCTCATGACGGAACTTTTGAAAAATTTTGCTATATTTCGACTCAGCTCGTCAAGCGGATTCAGAAAATGCATATGGTTCAAAAGTTTATATATGTATGTATTTATATATATATATATATATATATATAAAATATATTATTTTATATATAAATATATATATATATATATATATATATATATATACTAAAGCCGTTACCCGCCTCGCTTTCGCGTAACATAAACGTGTATTTGTATATCTATATTCACAAATATAGGTATACAAATACATAGAGTGATCATATAATGGTACATGATCATCTATTATGGCTTTTACCTTATATAAAAATTTTTAATTTTTTCTATATTTAATGCCTTCTTATTATCCTTTAGGAATTGAATTTTATAATTTTTTAATTAACGCCCACGCAAGGATTTGTGAGGGTGGCATTTCATAAAATTCATTCTTTACAGCTCAAAAACTCCAAAAAAATCCATCTGGCCCAGTTTCAATCCTTTAGCTGCTATAGATTAAAAGGTACAATTTCTTTTAATTTTACGCCCACGCACGGACATGTGGGGGTAGAATTTAATGAAATTTATTCTTAACAGCTCAAAAACGCCAAAAAAGCATTCTGGCCATGTTTCAAAGTATTAATAGCTATAGATTGAAATTTACGAATTTTTTCTTAATTTGACGCCCACGCACGGGCACGCCAGGGGGGTGGAATGTCACAGAATTCGTTTTTAAAAAATTTCTAAATGTAATTTGAAACATTCTGACCAAGTTTTGAACTATTAAAAGCCATAATTGAAAAATATGAATTTTTTTTCGTGAACACCCCCGCAACCCCCCTTGTGGGTGGAATTTCGTGAAATCCGTTCTTAGCTGACCTCTACTTGGCAAAAGGAATATTCCTGCCAAATTTCAAGTCTCTAGGTCTTATAGTTCCAGAGATATCGTGATAAGTTACTATCTATATCTACACTGATAAAAAAATTGACTTGACTCAAGAGCCAAACTCTTGAACCAAGAATTTCATTTCGAAGAAAATGATTTTCTTGAGTCAAGAGAATAAATTCTTGACTCAAGAAAAGTTTCTTAGACCAAGAATAATTTCTTAGCTCAAGAATTTATTCTCTTGACTCAAGAAAATCATTTTCTTCAAAATGGTATTCTTGGTTCAAGACTTTGGCTCTTGAGTCAAGTCAATTTTTTTATCAGTGTATAGAAAGTCTCCTATATATATATAGAAGATATACGATATAATCGGCATTGTCTCTTCTCTAACTCTCGTAATTCTATACGGATCTCAATAAAACGTAACATACTTATTCTTAGGGCAATTTCCGAGGTTAAGTTCTAAGATGAGCCAAATCTGTCGATTAGTTTAGAAGTGAGAGCAATTCAAAAATTTTCAAAAATCGCAAAAAATTTTCACTTTTACCTTATTTCCGTGCAATAACAATGGAACGCGACATCCTATCGGATTTCTGTAAATTGCATTTGAAACCTTATTTAATAAGCTTCAATTTGCGTACTTATTTATTTCTCCAAATTAAATAGTTTAAAAATAATAGCAATTCAAAAATTTTCAAAAATCGCAAAAATTTTCACTTTTACCGTATTTTGGTGCAATTACAATTGAACGCGATATCTTATCAAAATTCTATAAATGGTATCTGAAAGCTTATTAAATAAGCTTTAATTTGTGTACCTCATTATCAGTCTAGGCCAAAAATCACCTACTTTCTCTGACAGATATAATGAAATTTTACTTTTGCATTCGTTTTGACGTCATTGTTGTTTAATCAGACAGAAATTTATTTATTTTTTTTTTTCGTATGCAACCCTAGTAGTATTTTTATTATTCATCATGAAATCTACCTTTTTTTTTAATATTAAGGTAGTACCCTCGCCAGAGTCGTTTTCTTAGGATTTTTTTTTAACTTCGGCAGATTAATATTCATATAATTCTGCGTCGATTGGCGCAATTTGAAAATTTTTGACCATTTAGTTTCATAGATATTTAATTTCAAAGTTTGAGTTTTGAACGCTCTTTTACATTGCGGTATACGGGATATCGAAAAGTTTACCTACAAACATTTTTATATCTCAGAAACTTTTCTTAGGATTCTTTTAAAAAACTAGAGTAACGTTAACTAACAACTAAACAATTTTTTAAAAATAATTTCATCGATAATTACCACACAGTTTCAGAGATATTTATTAATAAGTAATGAAAAATTTACCAGACTTTAGCCGAGGAGGGGATACGTTAATAAAACTGTGGCAACAACGCAAGTTTTGTGAGCCGCGAAAAAAATATGAGACGCGCATGCGCTGAAAAATTTGAAAAGTTTAATTTACTTTAAGTGTAACATTATAGTTATTAATTTTATTTATTTAAAAAAAAAAGTAACAATGATTATTTTATGAAAATAAGTATTTTTCTATATTTATAAAAATTCAAAAAGTTAATAAGTTGAATATAATAATATATATTAATCTTTCATAAGTTATAAAAATAATAGTCAGATGAAATAATAAAAAAACTACTAAAATTTAAAATCCGTAAATACATCAACATAAAAAATTCAATTACTGATTTTTCTGAAAAAACAAAACAATATTGTCAATTATTTTTTTTCTATTTGTTATTTGCATATTTGCTAGTGATTTCTGTCGTTTTTCAAGGATTTTTTTTTATGAATCGTCCTTTATAAGTCAATTTTTCAGACATTGTAATTATATTTCCGAATAAATGTATGTAAATAAATAAATAAACGCATGTGTCAAAACAGAGGTTAATCTACAGTTAGTCCAAAACACTACAGTATCCTAATATAAAATTGAGATGAAATGTATGTGGCATCAAACTATTCGTAACGTGATTGGTCGAATATATCATAAGCATGAAAATTTCCTAATATAAAATTGAGATGAAATGTATGTGGCATCAAACTATTCGTAACGTGATTGGTCGAATATATCATAAGCATGAAAATATATGCAAATGCTATAGTCAGGCGCGCGCAAATTTGAATTCTAGTCCCATAATAAAATTGAGATGAATGTATGTGAAACCAATTTATTCGTGATGTGATTGGTTGAAAATATTTATTCTCATTCTGATTGGTTAAAAGTGAATATAATATACATAAATGACACATAAATATATCATGACCATAAATATGAGGCGCGCGCAAATGTGAATTCTAGTAACCACTATAAAATATCTTAACGCTCACGCAGTGTTGCCAGACTTTTCAAACGATCAGTTTCTCGTTTGTGATTGGCTAAAATAAGTACATAAACAGCAAAAAGTTTTAGGCTTGTCAATAATGACTCTAAAGTATATGTACCATACACTCTAGCACAAACTTTTGACGACGGAAGTCGCGAGGGTACTACCTTAATTAAATTCGACAAAATTGATAAATTTAATTATTTTTGTGTAACTACATGTTTATTCTACATGATTGGATGAATTATTATTACTAATGAACCATTTGAATATTTTCTAAATAATAAAAACCAGCCATGTACCCTTCGTCGTTCTGGTATTGGGTCTTTTACCTTACTTAAATTTTAAATCTTTATTTCTTCTTATAGTTTTAATTTATTTTATAGAAGAAAAATAAAATATTTTTGAAGTTAAAAATTTTCTTATTTTGGCCATTTACTTTTTTTTTTTTACAAAAAAAAAGTTTCTTCTTTTTAATAATTTCATCTAAAAAATTTTATTTCTTCTCGAAGCTTTAATTTTTTAAAAGAAGAAATATAAATGTTGTACTGAAAAATTAACTTTTTCGTATTTTGGCAATTTATTTTTTTTTAACACAAAAAAAATATTTCTTCTTTTTTAAAATTTCACCTCAAAATTTTTGATAAATTTTTTTATCAATGTGTAATTTACTCAGCAATGAAAACTTATAATCACATAATTACTTTAATTTTTAATTTTTATTTCTTCTTTAAGCTTTAATTTTTTTAAAGAAGAAATACAAATATTTTTTAAGTTAAAAATTAACTTTCTCGAATTTTGGCACTTAACTTTTATTGTATTTCTTCTTTTTAAAATTTTCACCTCAAAATTTTTGATTCAATTATTTGGATAGACTTTTTTTTATCAATGTGTAATTAATTTATTCAGCAATAAATGTAATATATTAGTTTGTAAGTTTATAAATAAATAAATTTTAAATATTTATATCTTCTTAAAGCTATAATTTATTCTTAAGAAGAAATACAAAATATTTTTTAAGTGAATAATTGACTTTCCCTTATTTTAGCAATTTAATTTTTTTTTCAAGGAAAAAATATTTCTTCTTTTTAATAATTTTATTTCTTCTTAAAGTTTTAATTTCTTTAAAGAAGAAATACAAATATTTTTGCAGTAAAAATTGATTTTTTCGCAGTGGAAATTAAATTTAAAAAAAAAAAAAAAGTATTTCTTCTTTTTAATAATTTGGCCTCAAAATTTTTGATAAATTTTTTTTATCAATGTGTAATTTACTTAAACAATGAAAGTAAATATTATTTTCTACACAAATAAATAATTACTTAAATTTTGAATTTAATTTCTTCTTAAAGCTTCAATTTTTTTAAAGAAGAAATACAAATATTTTTTTCATTAAAAATTAACTTTCCCGTACTTTAGCAATTGATTTCTTTTTTTACAAAAAAAAAGAATTTCTTTTTTTTTAAAATTCCACAAAATTTTTGATTCAATAATTTAGATAATTTTTTTTTTATCAATGTAATTTACTCAACTACAAATGTAAATATTAGTTTTTAAATTAATAAACAAATAATTACTTAAATTTCAATTTTTATTTCTCCTTTAAGCTTTAATTTTCTAAAGAAGAAATATAAATATTTTTTAAGTGAAAAATTTCTCGTATTTTGGCAATTTATTTTTTTTTTAAGAAAAAAAAAGTATTTCTTCTTTTTAAAAATTTCTATTTCTTTTTAAATCTTAAAATTTTTTAAAGAAGAAATATAATTATTTTCAGCAAAAAATTTATTTTTTCAAATTTTCGCCATTTATTTTTTTTTAACAAAAAAAAAAAATATTTCTTTTTAAAAATTTCTCAAAATTTTTATTTCTTCTCAAAGCTTAAATTTTTTTAAAGAAGAAATAAAAATATTTACTTTAAAAATTAAAATTCTCAAATTTTGGAAATTTATTTTTTTTTAACATAAAAAAATTATTTCTTCTTTTTAAAAATTTCATCAAAATTTTTGATTCAATAATTTTTTTTCCGTGTGATTTACTCAGCAATAAATATAAATATTACTATATAAGTTTATAAATAAATTACTTACATTTAAAATTTTAATTTCTTCTCTAATCTTTAATTTATTTTAAAGAAGAAATGAAAAAAATAAAAATTGTAATAAAAAAACACCACAAAGATTTGTTTTTATATTCTTCATTATAATATACATAAGTATATACATAAACTACATATTTTAAATATTTTTAAAAGTAAATTTAGTACATATAAGTACAAAAAATAGTGCTCCATCTATACGATTCATATATTGACGAAGGACATGAATTAATTTATTTAATTATAGTTATATTAATAGCTTGAAAATAAATTTCCATGTAAAATAGATAATTAATTATAAATTACGTATTATTGATTTATAATAATACATTTTTATTTTTAAAATTTAATCCTAGCATTAAGTATTTTTAAATAGATATGGAAGGTTATTTGGTAATTGGTACTTGGCAATTTTATGCCAAATCAATAATTTATTGATTCTCAAGATATTCACTATTTTATATCAGACGATCAGTTATAAGCTCTATTTATATTTAACTATTATTATCATCATTATAATTATTATTTATTCATTCATTTTTTTATATTATACTCCCTACAATGTCATTGAAACTCAATTAAGTCAAACATAACATATAACTTATAGGAATTTTTTCTTCTTTTATTTTATACATTTTTACATAAATTTATTTTATTCATTTTCGATATGTACTTACTGTTTAATAATTTATAATGCAAATAATTTATTAAATTTATTAATAAGGAAGATTAATTATTTTTTTTTAAGTTGTTCGTGTTTTTCCTTGTCTATTTTTTTACTTTCAAAAATATCTTCTTCTAGGTTGTATATTTTTATCTTTGGTCCCAATTATTTACAAAATCAAATTTTTATACCTTTCTTGTTTCTTCTTTGTGATTTTTTATTATTTAATCTTCATATTTATTTATTTAAAAAAAATTATTTTTGTTCCAAAAAAGGTTATGTTGGAAAATTTCATTTAAATTAGGTTAGAATTTTTTTTAACAAAGAAGAAATAATTTTTTTTTTTTTTAAGGGAAATTATGTGAATTTTTTAAAAAAAGTCAAATAATTTTATTAATAACATTTTAATAAATAATTTGTAAATTTAAATATTTCCAAGAAGAAATATTAAAATTAAAATTTTTAAATTTGGATATTTCACTAAAATTTTATTAATAAAATTTTAATAAATATTTTGTAAATTTTAATATTTCTAAGAAGAAATATTAAAATTAAAATTTTTAAATTTGGATAAAAAAATTTTATTAAAACAAATAAGTCTTAAAAAAAATATCAATTAATTTCATTAATAAATAATTTGTAAATTTTAAATATTTCCAAGAAGAAATATTAAAATTTTTTAATTTGGATGAAAAAATTGGTCTTGAAAAAAAAAATTAATTAATTCTAAAAAGAAATATTAAAATTAAAATTGAATAAAATTTTATTAATAAAATTTTAATAAATAATTTGTGAATTTTAATATTTCTAAGAAGAAATATTAAGATTAAAATTTTTAAATTCGGATAAAAATAATTTTATTTAGAAAAAATATTAATAAAATTTTAATAAATAATTTGTAAATTTAAATATTTCCAAGAAGAAATGGTGAAATTTTCAAATTTGGATGAAAAAATTTCACTAAAATTTTAATTAATAAAAATTGGTCTTCAAAAAAAATATTAATTAATTTTTTTAATAAATAATTTGTAAATTTTAATATTTCTAAGAAGAAATAAATATTAAAATTTTTTAATTTAGATAAAATTTCGCTAAAATTTTATAAATAAAATTTTGATAAATAATTTGTGAATTTTAATATTTCCAAGAAGAAATATCAATATTAAAATTTGTTAATTTGGATGAAAAAATTTTGTTAAAACAAATTGGTCTTGAAAAAAAATTTATTAAATTTTATTAATAAAATTTTAATAAATAATTTGTAAATTTTAATATTTCTAAGAAGAAATATTAAAATTAAAAGTTTTTAAATTCGGCTAAAATTTTATTAATAAAAATTGGTCTTAAAAAATATTAATTAAATTTTATTAATAAAATTTTAATAAATAATTTGTAAGGTAAAAGCCCCAATTATTGACAGGGGTCTAAATATTGACAACCTAAATTATTTTTAAATATATTTAATCATCTGTATAAGAATAACTATCATATAAATTTTTATTGAATTCTAATTAATTAAAAAATTTTAAAAAATTACTGTCAGTTAATATTAAATATTAATTATTAAAAATAAAAGTTAGCACCAGTTAAAACCAGCTTACGAACGTTTATTTTCTTAAAAACTTCAATTAGAAAAGCATTTTTTTTAAATGCCGAGTTGAAATTCATTTCTTCATCTAATAATATCATCTTTTTTTTTTTTTTAATTAACAATATATAAAAAATTTATAAAATTGAATAATCGAAATTAATTGTATGCTTTATAATATTTAAATAATGGGTGTCAATAACTAGATGATAATTTTTAAGTTGAATCTCATATTGACAGCCATTCGACAGCGCTATCACGCCTTTTTTTTACTTTAATCTAAAAAATTAACTGTAAGAGTTTGAACTTTTCTGATTAAATAAATTATTTTTAAATAAATTTTTATATTTTTAAAAGTAATTAATCATTTATGGAAATTATTATTAATAAACTTTAATATAATTGATTCCTTAATAAGAAAAAAGCCCCAATTATTGACAGGGGTCTAAATATTGACACCCTAAATTATTTTTAAATATATTTAATCATCTGTAATAAGAATAACTATCATATAAATTTTTATTAAATTCTAATTAATTAAAAAATTTAAAAAAATTACTGTCAGTTCAAAATTTTAAATATTAATTATTAAAAAAAAAAAAATCACCACCAGTTGATCAAACCAGCTTACGAACGTTTCATTTTCTTAACAACTTTGATTAGAAAAGCATTTTTTTTAAATGCCGAGTTTAATTTAAATTTAATTTTAATTTAAATTCATTTCTTCATCTAATAATATCATTTATTTTTTTTAATTAACAATATATAAAAAATTTATAAAATTGAATAATCGAAATTAATTGTATGCTTTATAATATTTAAATAATGGGTGTCAATAACTAGATGATAATTTTTAAGTTGAATCTCATATTGACAGCCATTCGACAGCGCTATCACACCTTTTTTTTACTTTAATCTAAAAAATTAACTGTAAGAGTTTGAACTCTTCTGATTCAATAAATTATTTTTAAATAAATTTTTATATTTTTAAAAATAATTGATCATTTATGAAAATTATTATTAATAAACTTTAATATAATTGATTTCTTAATAAGAAAAAAGCCCCAATTATTGACAGGGGTCTGAATATTGACACGCTAATTTATTTTTGAATATATTTAATCATCTGTATAAGAATAACTATCATATAAATTTTTATTGAATTATAATTAATTAAAAAATTGAAAAAAATTACTGTCAGTTCAAAATATTAAATATTAATTATTACAAAAAAAATAAAGTGAGCAAACAACTTAACAACTTAATAACTTTGATTAGAAAAGCATTTTTTTAAATGCCGAGTTTAAATTAATTTCTTCATCTAATAATATCATCTTTTTTTTTTTTTTAATTAACAATATATAAAAAATTTATAAAATTGAATAATCGAAATTAATTGTATGCTTTATAATATTTAAATAATGGGTGTCAATAACTAGTTGATAATTTTTAAGTTGAATCTCATATTGACAGCCATTCGACAGCGCTGTCACTCCTTTTTTTGACTTTAATCTAAAAAATTAACTGTAAGAGTTTGAACTCTTCTGATTAAATAAATTATTTTAAAATAAATTTTCATATTTTTAAAAGTAATTAATCATTTATGGAAATTATTATTAATAAACTTCAATAAAATTGATTACTTAATAATAAGTTTGGATAAATAAGAATAAGCAGATGATTGTAGGCATGCTTAGTATAGGTGTCAATAATTGGGGTGAAGGTATGTCAATAATTAGATCAATCAGTTTTTTAACCTGCCAATAATTGGTGTATCCGGATAATCTATTTAATTATTTAAAATTAATTAGTAAATATCAATGATTATAATTTTAAAAAATTTGATTAGTAAAAACATTACTTGAGACATTACCACAAACAAAATTCAACGATATTGATATTTGATTGCTTAAAAAAAAATCAAATCATAACTTTATCTGTAATAATGTCAATAATTAAGGCTTTTGCCTTAATTAATTTTATTAATAAAATTTTAATCAATAAATTAAAATATGAAGATTAAATTTTTTAAATTTAAATAAAAAAAAATTCACTAGAATATTTTTAATAAAAATTGGTCTTAAAAAAAATATTAAGGAAAAAACGACGAATTGTAATTAATGCCTTACTCTTATCTCATTAATCATAATTACAATACATTACAGTGGTCCATATATTAATTGCGCTAAATGTATAAATTTATTTGTGTGAGTGACAAGAAAAATCCTCTATATTTTTTATTTTTATTTTTTATATATATATATATATTTATATATTTATAGTATAATATATAATTATTCTAAAATAAGGGTTCATTTAAATAATGTAGATATGTATAAGTATTTACATCTCGAACATAAATATCCGTCTCTTTCCCAGCTGTAATAATTTACAATTATTATCGGTCTTTAGGGTCTATTAAATTAAATTTATTACAATATATATTATCTGGAAATAGATTTTAATCTTGTAGATAAGAATAAATTTCAAATTTTATTTTATTTTATTTAAATTGGTCTCATCTGAGAAGATGATTTAAAGCTATATTTAATTTTTTTAATTATTATTTTAGGCATTATAAATTTATTAGAATTTTTATAAATATTATTAATTTTTCTTCGGTAATTAAATTTTTTTTTTTATAAATAGACTCAGTAATTTAATTTAAATTGACTGTCATTTTTTGACGAGCGGATTTTTCGTTGTATTTTTAGAAATGAATTATAACTTTTTTTAATGCAGTATTTACATTTTTATATTAAATAATAATAATAACTTTTTTTTAAAAAAGAAATATTAAGTGAGCCTCTGATTAGAAAAAAAATAATAATCTATATTATTAAAAGAATAAGAAAAATTTTGTCTTCAAGTTATATAGATACATAATTAAGAAATGACCTTGTATCTTGTGAACTATTGACATTTTTAAAGATATAAGCTCATTCTGATGTTACACTAATTGAGACCTTTCATTTGAGTACCCACATCAATTTTTCATATATTTTATATATTTATATATTCCACAAATACCATATATATAAAATATATGAAAAATGTCATGTGGGTACTTAAATGAAAGGTCTCGATGAGTATAATATCGAAATGAGTTTATGTCTTAAAAAATGTCAATAATTAAGGAATTACATTATATTTTGTCAACTATTGACATTTTTAAAGATATAAGCTCATCCTGATGTTACACTAATTGAGACCTTTCATTTGAGTACCCACATCAATTTTTCATATATTTTATATATTTATATATTTCATAAATACCATATATATAAAATATATATGAAAAATGCCATATGGGTACTCAAATGAAAGGTCTCGATGAGTATAATATCGAAATGAGTTTATATCTTAAAAAATGTCAATAATTAAGGAATTACATTATATTTTGTCAACTATTGACATTTTTAAAGATATAAGCTCATCTTGACATTACACTCATCAAGACCTTTCATTTGAGTACCCACATCAATTTTTCATATATTTTATATATTTATATATTCCACAAATACCATATATATAAAATATATGAAAAATGTCATGTGCGTACTTAAATGAAAGCTCTTGATGAGTGTAACATCGAAATGAGTTTATATCTAAAAAAAAATGTCAATAATTAAGAAATGACCTTGTATCTTGTGAACTATTGACATTTTTAAAGATATAAGTTCATCCCATTGTTACACTCATCGAGACCTTTTATTTGAGTACCCACATCATTTTTTCATATATTTTATATATTTATATATATTATATATATAAATATATAAAAAATATATAAAAATGATGTGGGTATTCAAATGAAAGCTCTTGATGAGTGTAATATCAAAATGAGCTTATATTTTTAAAATACATATTATATATATGTATATATGAAAAATATATCAAAAATGCATGTGGGTACTCAAATGAAAGCTCTTGATGACTGTAACATCAGGATGAGCTTATATCGTTAAAGACGTTAATATTTAAGAAAGTACAATGTAGTTTAACAATAGTCATTATTTAATAATGCAAAATTTTATTTATTCATAGTTCACAAGTCACGGAAGTTACATAGTTGCTAGTAATAATAATAATAATTTTTTCCAAATTTATTATTATTATTATACGTCAAAAATGTCAAATTAATAATAATAAATATATCATTTAAGCAAGATCTATTAAGTAATAAGGAAAAAATGTGACATAATTATCATGATAAAATTATTAAGGGCGAATATTTAAACAAAAAATATATTGACTCAATAAAATTTTTTCATATTAATAATAATAATAGACAAGGACATATTAAATGATTAACAGCTTTTTTGTTGACTATTTGTATAATTGTTACTCTAAACATTTGTTTCTTGATAAGAGAACCCAATGATAAAGAAAATATTGACAAAACGTAGCTTTAATAATGGAAGAAATGTTTATATTATTCATATGTACCTTTCTATTATTTATATTATTGGATTATTAATCTGAAAGGACAATCAACTGAAGTATGATCAATAATGTCGGTCTTTTTTGTTTAAGTAAATGATTTCTTCTTTTGTGATTTTTAACAAAGAAAATATTAATTTAAAAAATCAAAACTTTAAAGAAAAACTCTTCAACAAATTTTTTTTATAATTTACAAAAATAATTAATTTAAAATTTAATTTTCTTTAAAAAAATTTAACTCAAAATTTTTTTTTTAAAAAATTTAATTAAAAATTTTTTTTCAAAAAATTTAACTCAAAATTTTTTTTTCAAAAAATTTAACTTATAATTTTTTTCTAACAATTTTTTGCAATAAAATTTAAATTTCCCTCAAATAAAAAAATCAGAAGCTCATTTTTTCTTTTTAAATAAAAAAAAATGACTAGTCAAAATAAAAAAAGATGTATCAGCTTGGAGGGATAGATTTATAGCAAAATCATGAATGAAATATAACTTGACAATATACAGATATATAAGAGTTATACATTACGATAGGACTTAAGGTTGCGATATTGATTTGGTCAGGGTAGGTCTTTAAGTCCGCATTGTCGTCGTTGGATTCAATACACACATACGTACAAATACACAACAATATATATCGACGTAAAATATATTAAAGAGGTAAGAGGGCACGAGGGATTACAACAAAGTGGCTCAAGGTACACTTCAATTACAATTAAACTACTATATTACTTAGACTTTACAATCGACCATAAAAGTGTTCTACAAACATCTAGATAAATCCTTTTTGTCTGCACTTCACTTCTTTAATTCACGCTTAAAAAATACTTTGAAGAATATAATTTGTTCTTTTTAAATATTTCTTCTTTTCTTCTTTTAATTTCAATTTTCGATCATTTTTTTTCGATAATGAGATCATATTTTTATATTAAATATATTTGATACCTTAATGCTTAAATTTTTCTTTTATTATTATTATTATTATTATTATTATTATTATTATTTCTATTATTAATAATAATAATAAAAAGAGATAGTTATTATTTTTAGCCGAGGTACCTGATCCAATTTTTGGTGAATTAATTTTTCATTAATATTATTATTATTATTTTTATTATTAATAATAATAATAAAAAAAGATAGTTATTACTTTCAGCCGAGGTACCTGATCCAATTTCTGAAGAAATAATTTAGTATTATTATTATTATTATTATATTATTATTTATAATATTAATAATCATAATAATAATAATAATAATAATAAGAGATAGTTATTATTTTCAGCCGAAGTACTTGATTTAATTTTTGAAGAATTATTATTATTATTATTATTATTATTATTATTATTATTATTATTATTATTGTTATTATTATTATTATTACTATTTTTTTTTTTATTAATCATAATAATGAAAAAAAATAGTTATTATTTTCAGCCGAGGTACCTGATCAAATTTTTGAAGAATTAATTTTTCATCATCATCATCATCATCATCATCATCATCATCATCATCATCATTATTATTATTATTATTATTATTATTATTATTATTATTATTATTATTATTATTATTATTATTATTATTATTATTATTATTTATTATTATTATTATTATTATTTTTATTATTTCTATTATTAATAATAATAATAAAAAGAGATAGTTATTATTTTTAGCCGAGGTACCTGATCCAATTTTTGGAGAATTAATTTTTCATTAATATTATTATTATTATTATTTTTATTATTAATAATAATAATAAAAAAAAATAGTTATTACTTTCAGCCGAGGTACCTGATCCAATTTCTGAAGAAATAATTTAGTATTATTATTATTATTATATTATTATTAATAATATTAATAATAATAATAATAATAATAATAATAAGAGATAGTTATTATTTTCAGCCGAAGTACTTGATTTAATTTTTGAAGAATTAATTTTATTATTATTATTATTATTATTATTATTATTTTTTTTTTTTTTTTATTAATCATAATAATGAAAAAAGATAGTTATTATTTTCAGCCGAGGTACCTGATCAAATTTTTGAAGAATTAATTTTTCATCATCATCATCATCATCATTATTATTATTATTATTAATAATAATAAAAAACGATAGTTATTATTTTCAGCCGAGGTACCTGATCCAATTTTTGAAGAATTAATTTTTCATCATCATCATCATCATCATTATTATTATTATTATTAATATTATTATTATTATTATTAATAAAAAAAGATAGTTATTATTTTCAGCCGAGGTACCTGATCCAATTTTTGAAGAATTAATTTTTCATTAATATTATTATTATTATTATTAATAATAATAAAAAAAAATAGTTATTATTTTCAGCTGAGGTACCTGATCCAATTTTTGAAGAAATAATTTATAATAATTATTATTATTTTTTATTATTAATCATAATAATAAAAAAGATAGTTATTATTTTCAGCTGAGGTACCTGATCCAATTTTTGAAAAATTAATTTTTCATTATTATTATTATTATTATTATTATTATTCTAAAATTGACATCGTTAATTGTTTTCAAGAATTTCTTTACCCTATTTTGCATTACACTTAAAAAGTTTCAATAACTTGTTACATAATTTAGATTATTGTGTGTAAAGACGAAAATTATTACGCATTAGCAATAAAAAGTTTGTTTTTTATTGTAATTATATTTTGTAAGAGTTACGATGAAGTTTTATAAACACTATGAGTTAGTATTTATGCATTATTACACTAGTATCGATGCAATAAAAGTTTTTGATTATTTAAAAATCGGAATAAACAATAAATGGATTTTATTAACCGGCGCCGGGAGTCGAACCCTGTCCTCCTTACGCAGTAAAAAATTAAAAAAACTAAAAGCTATATCAACATTTGATTGATAAGCTCTGGTTAGTTTATATTTTTCCATAATTTTCTGGTTAAAGTAAAATTTTAAAAAAGCGAGCTTAATTAGACCTTACATTACAATGAAGCATAGAAAAAAAAGTATGAAGAGTTTGTATAAATATTTAAGAATCAAAATAAAATATCGAGAGTGAAAATTAAATTTATTAACGTAATATAAATTAATAAGTGTTAAAGTACACAATAAATAGTATTTTTAAAATAAGTATTTTAAAAAGTTTGTTTTTTTAATAGCCTGCCTTTTCTTCAGAGAAACTCTACATCCTGGTAGAAGTATACTACCGCGCCACCTTCTGGTGATTTCGAACAATAGTCGAGAGTAAAATAGTACAAGTGTAATAAGCTCGGCTGTATTTACTCCTCAAATAAATTTAAACTGTAAGGCTGATCGACGGGTAGAAAATTCGGTCTAATTAAAGTCCGAAATATATGAATTATAATTAATCGAAACAATATTGAGGCAAGATTTTCAATAGATCTCTCCGTAGTGATCATACGAAGAGATAGAAACAAAAATCCGGGTAAATAATGGTGTTTTTCAAAAGTTATCGTGTTTACACCCCCAGTAACTCTTTTAAAATTCATCTAGTGACTCATTTTAATTAGTTATTTCATATAAAAATTTTAATTAATCAATTTTTTTATTAAAATATTTTTTTACTGCGTAAGATTGTAATAATTAAATAAATAAGAGGAAAAATTGAACATTAAGGTATCAGCAGTATAAAAAATTACACGAGGAGCTCTTTAAGAGAGAGGTCCTCGTCAAGCAAATCCTACAAATAGTCATCCAGACGGTTGTTCTTTTCATCTGGAGGACTGGGCTCGCTTACACTGAGGATAGGTAGACCAAAGTGCTGGATTTCAACGCTCGAAACGGAGGTTTGTCTTGACTGATCACTATCTGAGGACCGGTGATAAACGACGGGGTTCCCGTTACTGGTTGACGGCTTGTAGGGTAAGTGGTGGTGGTGGTGGTGATGGTGGTGGTACAGTGGAGACGGCCGAGGAAAATCTGGCTCACATGATCTTCTGAAGTATCTGCAATTTTATTTACAATAATAATAATATAAATAATAATAATAATTTATAGATATTTTCCTGACGTAAGTCATTGAAATTTTCAGTTTATTGGTTATTAGAAAAAATAAAATATTAATAATAATAATAATAATAATCTTCTCGGAATTTAAATGTGTAATTTTAGGATCATATGTTGCGTGCCGGAGGTAAAAGCGGAATTTTTTAGTGAGAAATATAAAATTTAAACCTGTCGTCGATGGAAGAGGGCTGTCTGATAGGGCATCTAACGTACTCATGACTTCCGCTGATTCGCCAACCGCTAAAGCGTCTTACTATTAGAGATGGGGATGGTATACTTGTGGTGGTTATCGTGCTCGATGAAATGTATTCCCTGCAATAAAAGGGATTTTTATTGCTAGGATAAAAATGTAAAGCGTGTATTTGTATTTTTATCATAAATATGAAGAAGGAATATTTTTTTTATTATTATTGTGGGCGATATAAAATTCAAGGTCGTAGGTTGTTTCATTCTGTCTATTTAAATAGTGATAAGAATAATAATAATAATTATAATAAATCAGACAGTTTTTTAAAATTTATTATTATTATTATTATTATTATTATTATTATTATTATTATTATTATTGAGTTTATAATTACAATAATAATAAAATTTGAAAATTAAGATTAAGTCTAGGAAAAAATTTTTTTACCAAAAATCTGGATAAATTTTAAAGACGAACTTGAATAAATATTGTTCCGAATTTTGTTTTAAACTTCTGTCCAAGTTTGTCGACAGTTAGGACAAATGATTTTCGTCAACTATCATTCGGCCAAAAAATTTTGTACAAAATTAATTGTACTAAGAATTCTACAGGAAAAAGGAAAATTGGAAGCGTAAAAAGAGGTCCCTCGTCTTACTTATTGTGAAGAAAAAAAATTAGGAAAACGGTTGACCCTGAAGGCCATCCCTGCAACTTCCCGCTAATTCCATTCCTGGGCGCTTAAAATTGTACTTATGACATTTTTGAGATTTTTGAGTTCAAAATATAATTTATGTTATATTTTGAGCTCGCTGAGTTCAAAGAAATAATATTTCTATGCATTTGAGCTCTCCCAGCTCAAAAGTCTGATAGAAGTTTCATAGAACACTATTTTTGGAATTTTCAAACCGCACTAACTTTTGAATGGATCAACAATTTTCACGCGGTTGGCGGCATTCGACGCAGTTTTATCATCCTCATCAGTTATTTTCAGATTTTAATTGAAGAGCATTAGGCCCCTCTCCTAGTGTGCAGAGATCCCTCACGCTAGCCAACGCTGACTAAAGTGGTCACCCATTCAAGTTGTTGCTTAAATGTGTGATCGCCCAAGTCAGACGTGTGCCGCCCGACTATATCTGCCACTTCCAGAGGCTGGCAACGTAACGTAACGCACATATTTTTAATTATAATCACTGAAAAATATTGGTGCGTGCTGGGATCGAACCCAGGTCCCACTCTTTCGAAAAGCGAGCAGCGAGCCGACCAGGCCATTGCCAGCCTAATGATTATAATATATTATATATATATATATATATATATATATATATATATATATATATATATATATATATATATATATATATATATATATATATATATATATATATATATATTATATTGAAACGGCAATTTTCTGTTTGAAACTGTAATTTTTAAGATGAGAGAGTCGTTATTTACTACACGGGAAAAAATTTCTGGGAAAATTTACGATACAGCTATTGTAAAGCTGGACTATACTTTTATTACTATTAACTGTCAAATATTTTAGAAGAAAAAATACTATTTATTCATGAAAAAATACGATATTACTATTGTAAAAAGTAAGAGATGAAAATTTCCAGTGCTGCCTCTGTATCTTTCCAATAGAACTATAGCAAATTTTACAATAGTTGAATTAGAATGTTTCTCAATTAGTGTGAGTGATGGCCGTGCACAGCGCTAGACTCCGAGTTTATGTATATGTTAAAGGATGTGGGTCTTAGTTTACCTCGGATAGCGTAGAGGGAGAGTCTCTGGCTGCCAACACAGAGTTCTGGGTTCGATTCCCAGATAGCACGAAAATCTCGGTTTCTTTTTTCGATTACTGTACAGGTACCAATTAGTCCAACCTTCTATCTCTCTCCCTCCCTAATATTTCTTTTAAAAAAACCAACTGTGAATTTTTACAATAGTTGAATTGTAAAGTTCACAAACACATATTGTATAATTTGCTCTATAGTATTCGACTTTTTAAGAGCGGTTGATAGTTGATTTTCAAACGAGTTTTGCTCATGAATAAGATAAAATTTTGAAAAAAACGCTTCGCTCTTCGATAGATAATTAAATTATCCATCGAAGAGCGAAGCGCTTTTTTGGAAAATTTTCATTTATTTATGTATAAAATCCGTTATAAGATTCCATAAGTTGTACAAGTATGACAGAGATACTCTCGTTTGTCCAATAGAGAGCGAGAGAGAGAAAAAATATGAACCCTTCTTAAGACTCTTGCTAGTCTTATTTGTTGGATAAAATTTACAATAGTAGATCGTAAAAATTACTTAATGAGAAATATAGTCCACCATTACTATTTTATTTAGTAAAAATTACAATAGTAAAATAGTAAAAACTCCTTCAATTTTCTTTCCGTGTATAGTGACAGCTACTAATCACATTATCGATATTAATTTGTAAATTGTGGCTTTTACACTTTCTACATTAAGTTTTGTAATATTTACATTTGTGCCACCCCGATGTCCACTGTACTGTTTGAAACTATAAAAATCAACCGGAATGCGAGTGAATTTTACAGTTTACTTTTTTCCGTGTAAGCACATTTTTAAAAATTTACAATCGGAAATAAAAAAAGTAATTACACCAGTAATTACACTTCGCTCCTGAAAGATAGAATCTCTAAAATTTGCAAAAACAATTTTGAACTTTAACATTTCGCGAGAATTAAAATAAATTATTCCGGTAATAATTTACCCTTAAAAACGAGACGAAGCTTTGTTTTAAACTTCTCGATAAAAAAATCGATGACGCCCTCATGTTTTATGACTCGCTTTTACACAAAAAGCGTGCTTGAAATGTCATATATTTAAAATTCAGTTCATACTTGAACTTGTACTTAACTTTAATACTTCCATGCAGCAGTCACCCTGTTCCCAAAGGGCCGACAGTAAAAAGTACATTATAAACCGATAAAAGTTTCTCTTTCGATCCTTTCTAGCCGCGAATCCAATAGACGCTCTTTTTCTCAGCAATTTATCATAATCATAATAAAATGAAAGTAAAAATAAAAGATGATGATAAACATTGTTGAACTTTTATTTACCGACTCCCTTTTGATGAATTTAAAAAAGTTTAAAACTTTTTTCCGTCAAATACTTCGCGCAAATTAAGTAATTAAAATTTTTATTAAAACATAAATTTTTTTTCTCTGAAGAAGAGAATTATGGAATCAAAATTTAATAAAGTCTAGTGGTCTGGTTTCGAATAAATTGATCTTAAATCAGGATATAGAGTCAAGGTCGAGCAATTTCCCTGATTCCTATCACCGCTATTAAAGCTTTTTTGCGTTTTAAATTTTTAAAATTTGTAAATTCAATCTACGTAGCCTAATAATTAATAAAAAAATTAAAAAACAGGTTTCCGGGATGTTTAATAAAATTAGGTTTGAAAATTGTAATTTTTACATGTAAAATAGAGATTCTACCAGCTGTGTATTTGGTTAAGAATTTAATGCAATTAACGATTTAAAAAAAATTTTATTTTCATTGAATTTGATTGAAAAAATAATAAGCTAAAGATTAAAACAATAAAAAAGTAGCTTTCCGAACGTATTACGGAGATATTTTATATTTTTTATGAAAAATCACTCGGAACTTGCGTTCTTTAAAGTCTTGTATTTGACTTGGCAACACCGCTTGCGCAGTTACTCAAAGCATAAGTAACCGCGGTTTTTTAAATGCTAGAAGATCTTAGTCATTTTAGTTAGACAGTAAACATAAATAAATTTGAAGGTTAGGTAACTCTTGCGGTGTTGTCAAGTGTATACCGGTAATTTAGAGTGCTATATTTTTTATTAGTCAATTAAATGTTAATAATTATTTAATGAGTAAATTTTTCGGAAATTTCCTTAAAAATGTTATTAATTAATTTAAAAATTAGTTTTAAGATGCATAACAAAAGTATTTCTACATTTAATTTTTTTATAGGCATTCTTTACACTAGGAGGGTACTTGAATCTCCTTAATTAAAAAAAAAAATAATTTTTTGAGTGATTTAAAAGTTACCTCGTTTGCAAATAATAAGAAAATGATTATAGTAGCTTCAAATTTCGAAGAAATCAAAGGTTAGTATCTTTATAACATAATTTTAGACCTGCGCATGCGCCGGAACGGTTCCAGCGCATGCGCGCGAAGCCCGCGCAATTTTAAACAAAGAATCTTAGGAATTAACACCTTTCTTTAATTTTTATCGCTTTTATATTAATATAAAAGTTTTATTTTTATTTTTTTTTTAATATTGTAAGCTTTAGAAAATTTAAATTGTTTTCCAAAAAAATTATATATTTAAAAAATTAGTCAATTAAATGTTTAAATATTAAAAAATCAAATAAATGTTTTAATAATTAAATAATTATTTAATGAGTGAATTTTTCGGAGATTTCCTCAAAAATGTTATTAATTAATTTTAAGATGCATAACAAAAGTATTTCTGCGTATTATTTTTTTATAGACATTCTTTACACTAGAAGAGTACTTGGATCTCCTTAAAGTATACAATCAGGAAGAAATTTTACAAATAAATTTGATATTTATAAAAAATGACGCTTTTGATTCTGTTTATAAACAGAATGTAATATATTACAAAAGAAACTTATTGAAAAAAGCAATTCTCCAACGCGAATTAGTCGGTGTGAGCGGAAGGATGGCTGTAAACATGATAGCGGCTAAGAAACTTATGGTAGCAACCCCAATTTTTTGAATTAGCTTGATAAATTTGGTGAGTGTTACGCCTATTGAATATCATCAGCCAAATCCGTGGAGTTTGTTTATAAAAATTATATTGGCTTAGATAAAATATGACGCTTGTGTATAAAAACATAACAACAGTACTCGATTTGTTAGGTGAGAGTGGCGGCGCCACTAGCTCGTTCAACGGTTATGCCCAATATTGTAAGGCCGGTGATTGTAGTCCAGGTGTCGCTGTACGTTAATTCTTTCTCGCGGACTTTTTAAATTAATTTTCCCTCTTTGATAGTTACTTTTTTATTTGTTTTATTTTTATCATAACTTTAATATTATTAATGTGATATGGTTTTTTAAAATTGAGATTCATTTTTAAAATCCTTATTTTACGTTAATTCATTATTTAAGTTACAAGTTTATTTTTAGTTTCTTGTTGTATTATAATGGAGAACAAAATTCGTAAAATTTCAAATTTTTCATTTAACTTTATATTGAATCAATTTTATATTTTAAAGTTTATAAAATTAACAATAATAATAATAATTTTATTAAAAAGAAGAAATATACTTTTTAAAATCACCTCTTATTTGTTAAAATATTTTAACTTTAACAAGACTTACTAACAAAAGCTCGAACTTAAAAAAAAAAGCTTAAATTTTTTGGTCCCAGGAAGAAATTTCTCAAAGTACAAAAGTGAGTCAGTGAAAACGCGAAAGTGTTAAAATCGCGTAGAATACAAAATTTTCCATCTTTTTCACTTAAAATTGATGTTTTAAACTATATAAACTAATCAATAGTAATAAAAAAATTACCTAGAGGGATATTGCTGCTGGGATGATTGATTGATAGAAATATCCGGCGCATTATTGTCCTTCAATAAACCTTCTGAATAATTAACTACGTGTTTTGATTCAAAATCATCAGTCTTGTCGTCTGGCTCGTCTCGATTCGTTTCCGTGTTCGTCGTAATTGTCATTGTTAATGGCAAGAACTCCCGATCCGTCTCGTTCCCGTCCTCCTGGGAAGGTATTGAGTTTCTGTTGCAATGGTCTTCCTCCTCCTCGTTTTCATCCTCGTTATCGTTGTTGTCGTTGTCTTGATGATTTGAAGATTCGGTTACCAGGGGAAGGTTATCTGCACTGCGTACTTTGCGACATAGTCGCGAAGTTGAACCATGGCGACGTAGAAATTCCTTAAAGTAAACGTAGTTGACTTTTAATTTATTTTTTATCAAAATTTTTCATAAAATAATAATAATAATAAGTTCAAAAAATCTCAGCATTATTATTCATATTATTAAGATAATAAGCAAAATTTTGTGGCCAGTGTATTTATATAATAAAATGAGTTTTTATGGTTTTATATTATTCTCATCAATAGTCAATTTATGATGATTAGTATTTAGGCTGCATTTGAAAATGCTCTATCTCTAGATACAAAATTAAGAAATGACCTTGTATCTCGTGAACTATTGACGTTTTTAAAGAAATAAACTCATCCTGATGTTACACTCATCAAGACCTTGCATTTGAATACCCACATCAATTTTTCATATATTTTATATATTTCACAAATACCATATATATATAAAATATATAAAAAATGCCATGTGGGTACTAAAATGAAAGGTCTCGATGAGTGTAACATCGAAATGAGTTTATATCTTAAAAATGTTAATGATTAAGAAATGACGTAGTATCTTGTCAACTACGGACATTTTTAAAGATATAAACTCACTCCAACATTACACGCATCGATACCTTTCATTTGAGTACCCACATCAATTTTTCATATATTTTATAAATTTATATATTTCACAAATACCATATATATAAAATATGTAAAAAAATGCCATGTGGGTACTTAAATGAAAAGTCTCGATGAGTGTAACATCGAAATGAGTTTATATCTTAAAAAATGACAATAATTAAGAAATGACATTTTATCTTGTGAACTATTGACATTTTTAAAGATATAAGCCTATCTCGACATTACACTCATCGAGACCTTTCATTTGAGTACCCACATCAATTTTTCATATATTTATATATATTATATTATATATATGTATATATGAAAAATATATCAAAAATGCATGTGGGTACTCAAATGATAGGTCTCGATGAGTGTAATGTCGAGATGAGCTTATATCTTAAAAAATGTCATAAGTTGACAAGATACAATGTAATTTCATAATTATTAACATTTTTTACAATATAAACTCATTTCAATGTTCTACTCATCAAAAGCTTTCATTTGAGTACCCACATCAATTTTTCATATTTTTATATATTTATATATTTCACAAATACCATATATATAAAATATATAAAAATGCTATGTGGGTACCTAAATGAAAGGTTTTGATGAGTGTAACATCGAAATGAGTTTATATCTTAAAAATGTTAATAATTAAGATATGACATTGTATCTTGTCAACTATTGAAATTTTTAAAGATATAAGCTCATCTCGACATTACACTCATCGAGACCTTTCATTTGAGTACACACATCAATTTTTATATATTTTATATATTTATATATTTCACAAATACCATATATATGAAATATATGAAAAATGCTATGTGGGTACTAAAATGAAAGGTCTCGATGAGTGTAACTATCGAAATGACTTTTATATCTTAAAAAATGTTAATAATTAGGAAATGACATTGTATCTTGTCAACTATTGACATTTTTAAAGATATAAGCTCATCTCGACATTACACTCATCGATATCTTTCATTTGAGTACCCACATCAATTTTTCATATATTTTACATATTCATATATATTCCACAAATATCATATATATAAAATATATAAAAAATGCAATGTGGGTACTCAAATGAAAGGTCTCGATGAGTGTAACATCGAAATGAGTTTATATCTTAAAAAATGTCAATAATTAAGAAATGACCTTGTATCTTGTGAACTATTCACATTTTTAAAGATATAAGATCATCCTGGCATTACACTCGTCAAGACCTTTCATTTGAGTACTCACACACTGATAGAAGAATTTATTAACTATTAATAATTCAATTTATTTGAAGACAATTATTTAATTTATTAAATTTTAATAAATATTTTTCAACATTTAATAAATATTTATTTGGGAGGATAAGTATTTATTAATAGTTAACAAATATTTATTAACAGTTTCGCTTGCAATTTCATATGATATGAAGATTGCTTGTAAACAAAAATCATCTTTATAAATTATTTGCATTAATTATATTACATTATAATAATGTTTATTGTAAAATACCAAATTCTATCACAACTCATAATTATCTTTTATATTTTTAAATATTAAAAACGTTAATTTATTTAGGTGAATTTAATTATTATCATGTATTCCAGCTATAGGATCATAAAAAGTGTCAAAAGAAAATTGATAATTTTGTTTTTGATTTTAAATAAATATTTATTAACAGTTAATAAACTGTACTTAACCCTTCAAGCACTCTCGCTATGAGATTTTCTCTCACGCTCATCAATAACTCAAATTTTCTTTCAAATTTTAGCTGGAATGACTATGTGATTTCTTTTCTATCTGTCAAAAAATTAATATTATTTCAGATTGCAATATTATTATCTTAATTGTTCTATACTATAAAAAAATAAAATAAATTTTATTAACTCTGTGAGATATTTTCTCATCGCAATAGTAAAGTAGAGGGGTCAGAATTTAAAAAATCGGGTCTGATCGGTACAGTTCGGAGGTTCCCGTAAGAGTGCATTTGTGTTTGGATGTATTATTATTATTATTAAATATTATTTTTAAATAAGTCAATTTTTTTTTTGTTTTAAGAAATTTATTTTTTAAGATTTTTAAATTAAAGGGACTATAAGCATGCGTGCGCTTCCACATAAGGCGTGAGAGTTTTCTCATCGCGCGAGTAACGATAGTAAATCGTTTTACGAGAGTGCTGAAGGGTTAATAATGACTTATTAACTATTAATAAATATTTGTTAACTGTTAATAAATATTTATTAACATTTAATAAATCGTATTTAATAAATAATTTATTAACTGTTAATAAATATTTATTAAATCTTATAATGTTAAAAATCATTTATTAACAGTTAATAAAGCTTATTAAATATAAACAAATCCTTCTATCAGCGCATCAATTTTTCATATATTTATATATATTACATATATTTATATATGAAAATATATTAAAATGCATGTGGGTACTCAAATGAAAGCTCTTGATGAATGTAACATCGGGATGGGCTTATATATTTAAAAGGTCAATAGTTAAGAAAGTACAGTGCAATTTGACAAAAATAATTACACTGATAGAAGGATTTGTTTATAGTTAAAAGATTTGTTAATATTTAACAAATCATTTATTAGAAGCCATTTGTTAGGCTTTAACAAATATTTCTTAGTATTTAAAAGATTTATTAATATTTAATAAATGAATATCAGATTTATTAAATACAAACAAATCATTTTAAATACTAAGAAATATTTATTTAATATTAAAAAATGGTCTCTAATAAATGATTTGTTACATATTAAAAAATATTATTTAATACAAATAAATCCTTCTATCAGTGTAGGAAAACGGTTGACCCTAAAGGCCATCCCTGCAACTTCCCGCTAATTCCGTTAATACCTGGCCGCTTTTTTGAGCTCTTCGAGCTCAAAAGTACAATCTATGTATTGTTTTAAGCTCTCCGAGCTCAAAAAGATACCTTTTCTATGCTTTTTAGCTCTTTGAGCTCAAAAGTCTGATAGAAGTTTCATAGAACACTATTTTTGAATGTTCATACCGCAATAACTTTTGAATGAATGAACCGATTTTTACGCGGTTCGCCGCATTCTACGTCGTTTTTTAAGCCTTATGACTAATTTCTAAGTTTCAATTGGTAAAACTATAAATTTTGGAGTAACTCTGAAAAACACTTTTTCGGTTTTCTTTTCGTTCACGATATCTCTCGAACAAATCAACCGATTTTGACCGGATTGGTGGCGATCGACGTGGTTCGTCAAGGTTCAGAGCTGATTAGTTTTTGGAATCGATCGGTTGAGCCGTTTAAAAGTTATCCCAAAAAAACCACTTCAGAAAAAATTTTTTTTCCTACTTTTTTTTAGATTTCTCCAAATTTCTCAAAATCTATCGGTCCGAATCGGTTCAAATTAACAGGAAATCTAAGTTTGGCGAAGCCCTTTCGAATGGCACCAACCGCGATGAAATCGGTTCAACCGTTCAAAAGTTATAAGAGGTTTACATACTTACACACACACACACACACATACATACAGACATAGTGACACCCTCGCGGGAATAGTCAGGAAAGCTTCCTAGGACCTCAAAACGTCGAGATCTGATGAAAACTCGATTTTCGAAAAACGGGGTAAAACCAATAACTTCCCGATTTTTGAAAATTTTCAATTTTCTTAGCGGGAAGTTAATAATTATTTCATAAAGCAAAATTTTATTTATTTATAGTTTACAAGTCACGGCAGTCACATAGTGACTGCAAGGTTGCTAGTTATAATAATTTTCAAAAAATCGATAAATAATAATAATAATAATAATTTTTATAATTAACTTTGAAAAGTTATTTTTTAATAAATTTCAGAGTTTCTGCGTGAGCAAATATGTAGAGGAAATAACAGAGCTCTTGTATATTCTGAATATTGATCTTCGTTCGTATATAATATGTATTACGTTTTGCTATAATTAACATGAACCTTGTCATTAGTTTTATAGACTTTATCGTAATAAGTAATTTATATAATTGCTGTTGGATATGAATATACATAAATATATCATATATATCAAATATATATATTCAAATAAACTGTAATTTTTGTTTCGTATTACTCTATGCATGCATATATTTATATATATGCAATTTCAAAGTAATTAAATTTATATATATTACATATCGATTTTTTTTTAACATGCAATATTTAATTAACTTTCTTTTGCCTACATCAACTTTAGACTCTAAATATAAATATACGTATTAAGATTTGAATTTTAATGACAACTTTTGTCCTTTCTTCAAATTACGTATAAGAAAATGAAAATAAAAGGAAAATTTTCCGCTGTTTTAAAATTAAATTATAAACTTTTCTTCTTTAAATTTTCTGTAAAGAAATAGATCTAATTATCAAGATACGAAAATTTAATTTGTTGCAGAAGACAAAGTTTGAATAAGACAAACTACACTGTAAAAATAAGGAACTAAAATAAATTCTTAAAAGTATTAGAGTGACAAAATAAAATACTCTTAAAATAAAAAATTAAATTTTTTACAGTGCAAAATTTTTGTCACTAATAGTTAAATTAATAAAAATAAATATTAAATAAAAAATGGCGGTTTAAATATATTAGGGAGAATTTGTAACAAACATGTGTCAAAAATTCAGAGGCTTTAAGATTTTATTTATGCGCACTAGGAACGAGCTTTTTTACGGATTTTATCGTACTAGCATGTAAACAGTCCGTTTATTAGCTTGAGAATATTCTGCGAAGAATTTTAATAAAACATATATTCAGAATTTGTAAAGGCTCAAATAGAGAATTTACAAAAAGCTACTATTGTTTTCACACTATTAAAAATTTCTGTTCTGAAATTTTTAAATAATTAAAAAATTTTTAAGTAGTAAAAAAACTATAGATAAATTTTACTGTTTAATTTTTTTTATTTATTTTTTATCCACAGATTCGGTAGAATCTGGCGCCAAGTTCCGTTCAAATCTGCTGTAAACGGAGCGCCAGACTACCGACTGTGTTTACTGTAAGCAGAACGGTATTTTGAGGTTGCAAAATTTTAATTAATTCTACGGTACTTTTTTTTTCCTAAATTGTATATTATAACAGTAATTCATACTTTATTTGACTGTTATTAATTAATTATATTCACTTATAACAATTAATCTACTTGAAATTATTAAATTTAATCAGCACAAACTATAGCAACGCAAAAATTTCGATCCTGACTTTTTTTTCGACGGGCAAAGTGATCTGCCACAGACTAAATAATTCGAGAATGCATAGTAATCCTTCATTAGATGGGAAACTACAGTTAAAAATAGATATTTCACAGCTTGCATCTACACCCGCCAGGGTGCGCTGGAATTATTTTTACATAAACTGTAGTTTCAAGGGGATAGTTTGCTACACTGATAGAAGGATTTATTTGTATTAAAAAAATATTTGTTAATAGTTAACAAATCATTTATTAGAGACCATTTTTTAGTATCAAACAAATATTTCTTAGTATTTAAAATGATTTGTTTGTATTTAATAAATCAGATATTCATTTATTAAATATTAATAAATCTTTTTAAATACTAAGAAATATTTGTTAAGGACTAAAAGTGGTCTCTAATAAATGATTTGTTAAATATTAACAAATATTTTTAACTATAAACAAATCCTGCTATCAGTGTATAAAAATGCAACCAACGCGAGATTTAATTAAGTTGGTACCAATTGTAAATTTTTATTATAATTACAAAAATACTAAAATCCGAACAAAAACAGTTTCACTGTAAAAATCGCGCCAAGTCCACGTTCATAAGACTATTAAAAAAAAAATTTGTTTTTTCTTTACAAAAATATATAAAATAAAAATTAAAAATCCAAGTAACCGATATGATTGTTTATGATTTTCGGAAATTAAAAAATTTTGTTATGAATTTAAAAATTAAGAAAAAATTTTGGAACGTACTTGGTGTGCGTCATTGTGTATTTCAATTTTTTTAATTTTGTAACCGCGCACACTAAATACGTTCCAAACTTTTTTTAATTTTTAAATTTGTAACAAAATTTTTTTTAATTTCCGAAAATCATAAACAATCATATCGGTTACTTGGATTTTTTAATTTTTTAATTTTATATATTTTTGTAAAGAAAAAAACAAATTTTTTTTTCTTAATAGTCTTATGAACGTGGACTTGGCGCGATTTTTTTACAGTGAAACTGTTTTTGTTCGGATTTATTATTACCAGGATACAAAATTAGTATATACATACAAAATATGCACCTATAGAGGTGTTATAAAAAACACCTGTACATAGACCTGGAGAAACAAAAACTTATCAATAAAAAGACTTAATATTAATACATAAAGTATCATTTTAAAATGAAAAAGAAAACAAGAGAGCATATTATGATAACAAAGATGTAATCATGAAATTAGATATCAATTGATGCTATCCACTGAAATACTTTTTTTTTATTAAGCTTATTTTTTATATTTAACGACTTTAAAGTCTGAGGTAGTTTATTAAAATACTTAATTGCTATATATTTAGAATTTTTGCGCGAATTCTAACAAAATAATTTTTTTTTAATTTCTTCTTTTCAAATTAATCTTTATTTTAAGATTAAAGTTCTAGTAATAGCTTGAATAAGTTTTACAGTTCATTGGATCGCCTTACAAACTCCTGAAACTAAACCGGGCTAGCAAATCTCTGAGAAATGTACCGTACACTGAAGTATTCAATTTGTCCTAATATAAGTTTCTAAGTTGGGGTTGGTTAATACTCTGCAAGGACATTCTCCTAATTTAAATTACTTTTCTTCATTAAAACTATGTTATTTACTTAGAATCTTGAATTATTACATTTCTTCATTTTATCTTTTTTTAACTTCCCACTAAGAAAATAAAAAATTTTTCTGTTTTTTAAACCGTTTTTTGAAAATTGAGTTTTCGTCAAATTTCGACGTTTTGAGATCCTAGAAAGCTTCCCTGACTATTTCTGCGATGGTGTCACCGTGTCTGTGTGTGTGTGTGTGTGTGTGTGTGTGTGTGTGTGTGTGTGTGTGTGTGTGTGTGTGTGTGTGTGTGTGTAAATCTTCACGGAAAAAAGAAAACTCGAAAAATTACAGAATAAAATGTAAAATCGGTCCCGTTCGTAATAAAAACTAGAAAAATTACAGTTTGAAATAAAATTTTTCGAAATTCAATTTTTTAATTTAATATTCAGAGCTTTCAATGTAAATATTACATTCTACTATGTAATTCTTATAAAATCTGTAATAATTCAATTTGAAACTGTAATTTTTCCAGTTTTCATCACGAAGCGCCACGTTACATTATATGGGTGATTAATTCATTAGTATTTCTTTATCACATAATAAACACAGGTCTATAAAAATGCTTACCGTAAGATGGACGGTGTGGCTTAATGTATATAGAATAAGCGAAAGGAAATTTAGTATAGACCGGATAGCTCAAATGGTAGAGTAGCCGACATATCTTCGGAAGGTTCTGGGTTCGAATCCCAGTCCGAGCTATCTAATAATTTTTTCTCGCATATTCTATAAACTCACATTAAGATGATCCTCTCCACATTCCTTTCTCAATCCTTTCCTACCAATATCCCGTTACGTGAATGTGGAACGCTTCACGTAATAATTACCGTAACTCCTATTCTTTCCCGCTTCACAGCATTATTTATATTTGTAAAAATGCTTGCCGTAAGATGGACGGTGTGGCTTAATGTATATAGAATAATTAAGAGTGGAACCCAGGTGATTCTCTGTAAGGATGTTTTTTGCTGTCCCAGGTATTTGTTTATTAGAAAAATTGTTATTTTGTTACTAAAAAAAATTTATTACGAAAGTAAAAAAACATTTCTATTTGGAGCATTGAAAACTAAAATGGAATAAGTTTTGGTTTTTTTGCTATAAATTCGTAAACCACCGAAATGTCAGTCCCCTGAGCTGTCCCAGTCCCAAAATTAAAACTTTAAGATTAAATTTTAAGTTATTCGTCAATAATATATAATTTGATCCATAATGTTTATAAACTTGATTAGTTAACTAACAATCTTCTTCAATAAAAAGTACCGAAAGTTAATTTGTTTCATTAAATTGATTAAACCAAAAGTTTGTCTCAGGCATTTTAAAATCAGTCCCCTGCCAGAAGTTCAAAGCCAAAAAAAAAATCCAGCGTGTTATTTTACCTTTTGTAAGATTTATAAGGATCTAACTAGCCTTGAGTTAATAACCATAGGGCTGTTAGCGCTTTATCGTCATTTTATTTAGTGTCAAAGCACCGTTTGTACTGGAAATATGTTTCTGGGCCACTTTAAAACTCAGTCTCCTGGCAGCTATTTTTGTTTATAATTTATTTATAAAATTCGATCCATAAGTCTTAATATTATTCTAATTAATGTAAACATTCATTGAGAACTTAAAAAGTTGAATGCATTGAAATAGTTTGTTTGATTTTTCTCAATTTGGTAAAAAAATCAGTCCCCTGTCATGTTATATGGCAAAAGATACACAAATATCGAAAAAGCAAAAATTAATTCGGCTGTTTATTTATTATAATTGAGCTGATAGTTTTGTAGCCCTTGTTAATTTTTTTTCTAATAAAATCAAAAATAATTTGGTCGGACAATTTTGTACAGATTTAAGACGTCCTTACAGAGAATCACCCATATACTGTAATTTTTCGAATTTTCTTTTTTCCGTGTTTCATAACTTTCAAACGGATCATCTGGTTTGATCGAAATAAATGGCATTCCAAAGGGTTTCATTGCTCTTAGATTTCTGATACTACTTTAAAGAATTTGAGCCGATAAATTTTGAGAAATCTCAAAAATAATATTTCCAAAAATTCGTTTTTTTGGAATATCTTCTGAACGGTTCGACCGATCGATTTCAAAAACTAATGAGCTTTTAACCTCAAAAAGCTACGTTGATCGCCATCGATTCGGTTAAAATCGGTTGATTTGTTCGTGAGATATCGTTGTCGGAGAAAATTGAAAAAAAAGTTTTTTTTTTTAGAATTTTTATAAAATTTTTAGTCTGAGCAGTTCACGCTCTAAGATTGTTCAAAAATCTAAAAAATCTGCGTTGAATGCCGTAAACCTTAACAAAATCGGTTGATTCATTCAAAAGTTATTGCAGTTTGAAAATTCCAAAAATAATGTTTTATGAAACTTCTATCAAACTTTTGAGCTCAAGAGCACACAAAAGATTTTTTTTTTGAGCTCGTAGAGCTCAAAATAACACAAAAATTACATTTTTGAGCTCGAAGAGCTCAAAAACAAAATAAGTAAAATGTTGAGCGCTTAGGTATGAAGTTAGCGGAAAGTTGCAGGGATGCCTTTTAGGGTCAACCGTTTTCCTAATTTTTTTTTAAGCTTCTTGGTTAGAAAAAAAAATTCAAAACGATTGACACTGTTAATTTTCCATAAGAGAAGAAATTTAAAATATTTACAAGTACTGAAAAAAATTCTAATGCTTTTTAATTAGCTTTTTTATTATTATGCCAAGAAATTAAATGGCAAAAATAAAAAAAGATAAAATTTTATTTCTTTATCACTCGTTTCAATTTCAACGATCCACACTACATTTATTCCATTAAAATCAACCAGTGTCGAAATAATCAATCGGTATAAAGTTTTTTTTTTATCGCTCACAAAATATCGCCGGTAAAATTTATACCGGCGTCAAAAGTTGATGTGACTGGGTTCAGAATAATAAATCAACTTTATACCCCAATTACTCATAAACTCAGCATACAAATTCCGTTCGTCTAAGAATTAATGATTTATAAGCTTTTATTATCAGTAAAAAAAATGTAATAAAAATTCAAAGCTTAATTAAAATAAATAATTTAAAGTAAAGCAAAGTAATTAATTTTAAATTCATTTTTTTGATGTAAAGAAAAAACTTCTTGAACTAAAAAAATTTATTTGATTAAAAAATTCTTTGTCTTGATTCAAGTTAATTTTTTTTTAGTGTATTATATCTAAATAAAAAAAAATTTTTATTAAAATAGATCATTATTAAAATAAATCTATTTAAATCTCCCTGATCGGATTTCGCAAAAATAAATTAATCGTTTCTGAGGATTAAAAAAAATAATTGAAATTTTGAGTACCCGAAAAAAAAAAAAAAAAAAAAAAAAATGATTAGACAGTACGACTCACCTGGGATAAAAATCCAGCGACGTCGATTGCACTGTTAACTCGAGGTCTCGAGGATCTGGGCCAACCCTGGCTGGAACTTCCTCCTGCGGCGCCTCCACCCCCACCGGCACTGTCCAGGGAATCCACGTGATGGTTCGACCAATGCAGATGCTGCAAATCGTTCATCAGCTCATATCAAATCATACGTCACTCTAAATTTATCATATCTATTTTTTATACCAAAGTATAAATTTATGTCTTTTAATTAAAAACCTTGTTTTTCATTTTACCACGTCCTGGATCATCCGGACATGACAGTCCGCAATTCTGTCACGAGTTGCAGTTTAATCTGTCGAATTTATCGAGTTTTATGTTACCGGATAGAAATTTTATCAACAATAATCGTTCGATCAAATTAATATCTCTGCACAGAAAAAAATTTTCTTGAATTAATAAATTTATTATTTTTAAATTCAATAAATCTTTATTAAATTAGTGTCATTGCAAAGGTCTTAACTTGAATTTATGCCTCTTCAAGGTTTCATTTCATTCTCACCGATAGTCAATTTATTATGATAAGTATTTAAGCTGCATTCAAAAATTATCTATCTCTAAATAGATAATTTAAAAATGACCTTATATCTCGTGAACTATTGACATTTTTATAGAAATAAGCTCACCCCGATATTACAATCATCGAGACCTTTCATTTGAGTACCCACATCAATTTTTCATATATTTTATATATTTATATATTCCACAAATTTCATATATATAAAATATAAAGAAAATTCCATGTGGGTACTTAAATGAAATGTCTTGATGAGTGTAACATTGAGATGAGCTTATATCTTTAAAAATGTCAAAAGTTCGCAAGATACAAGGTCATCTCTCAATTATATTAAATTGCACTGTACTTTCTTAACTATTGACATTTTTAAAGATATAAGCTCATCCCGATGATACACTCATCAAGAGTTTTCATTTGAGTACCCACATGCATTTTTAATATATTTTTGATATCTTCATATATATAATATATATATAAATATATGAAATATATGAAAAATTGATGTGGGTACTCAAATGAAAGGTCTCGATGAGTGTAACATCGAAATAAGTTTATATCTTAAAAAATGTCAATAGTTAAGAAATGACATTGTATTTTGTGAACTATTGACATTTTTAAAGATATAAGCTCACTTCGATATTACACTCATCAAGACCTTTCATTTGAGTACCCACATCAATTTTTCATATATTTATATATTTCACAAGTACCATATATATATATATATATATATATATATATATATATATATATATATAAAAAATGCCATGTGGGTACTTAAATAAAAAGTCTCGATGAGTGTAACATCGAAATAAGTTTATATCTTAAAAAATGTCAATAGTTAAGAAATGACATTGTATTTTGTGAACTATTGACATTTTTAAAGATATAAGCTCACTTCGATATTACACTCATCAAGACCTTTCATTTGAGTACCCACATCAATTTTTCATATATTTATATATTTCACAAATACCATATATATTAAATATATAAAAAATGCCATGTGGGTACTTAAATAAAAAGTCTCGATGAGTGTAACATCGAAATAAGTTTATATCTTTAAAAATGTCAATAGTTAAGAAATGACATTGTATTTTGTGAACTATTGACATTTTTAAAGATATAAGCTCACTCCGATGTTACACTCATCAAGACCTTTCATTTGAGTACCCACATCAATTTTTCATATATTTATATATTTCACAAGTACCATATATATATATATATATATATATATATATATATAATATATAAAAAATGCCATGTGGGTACTTAAATAAAAAGTCTCGATGAGTGTAACATCGAAATAAGTTTATATCTTAAAAAATGTCAATAGTTAAGAAATGACATTGTATTTTGTGAACTATTGACATTTTTAAAGATATAAGCTCACTTCGATATTACACTCATCAAGACCTTTCATTTGAGTACCCACATCAATTTTTCATACATTTTATATATTTATATATTTCACAAATACCATATATATTAAATATATAAAAAATGCCATGTGGGTACTTAAATAAAAAGTCTCGATGAGTGTAACATCGAAATAAGTTTATATCTTTAAAAATGTCAATAGTTAAGAAATGACATTGTATTTTGTGAACTATTGACATTTTTAAAGATATAAGCTCACTCCGATGTTACACTCATCAAGACCTTTCATTTAAGTACCCACATCAATTTTTCATATATTTATATATATTATATATATATATGTATATATGAAAAATATATGAAAAATGCATGTGGGTACTCAAATGAAAGCTCTTGATGAGTGTAACATCAGGATGAGCTTATATCTTTAAAAACGTCAATATTTAAGAAAGTACAGTGCAATTTAACAAAAGTCATTATTCAATAAAACAAAATATTATTTATCTATAGTTTACACACTGAGAGAAAAATATGGTCAACTGAACTAGGAAAATTTAGTTAAATAGCATCACCACTATTTAATTGCAGTTCTTGTACCTAACATTATTTATTATATTGAACCCCAATAGATAGTTACTTAAACTATTTTCAGTTAAATATCAGCTTGATAGCCATCTTGATTAACTTTAATTCAAAAAACAGAAAAAATAATTCGGATAGCTCGGACCGGGAATCGAACCCGGATCTTTTGGTTACGAACTAAGGGCTCTTCCAGTTTAGCTATCTGAGACGTTGTCCGTAAAAACCTTTCAGTCACCTAATATCTTTTTGTTTAACACGATAACATAAACATATTTATTAAAATATAGTCGATATAACTATTTATCAATAGTTACTTAAACTAATGCATAGTTTGAGTAACTACAAAAAAAAAATTCAGAAAACTATATTTTCATAATTGTGATGTTATGATTCAGTTAACTATGCACTTTTCTCTCAGTGCAATGCTCTAAATCAAGACCAAAATATTCTTCAATTTTTTTATCGTCTTTCTATAAATGTTTTTAAGTAGAATATTGTACTTGAATCAAGATACTTTTTTTCTGTGCAGATAAATTTTTTATCGTCATAAATTATTGTTTGATCAAGTTATTATCACTGTATTTTACTTGGTATCACACTATGTACGATCTATAGAAACATATGGAGACGTATAATGGAAGCGTGGAAGTATAAAGATTGATGTGATAACTTAATCCCCTATGATTCTTACATTTTATGTCTAAATTTGGTGGTAAACACTTTTAGTCCGTCATAAATCCGATAAAAGATTATTTCTTCCACGAGAATGTAATTTGCGCGCGCAAGCGCGCGCCTGAATGTGGTGTTTTATATTACAAATAAATTGGTTTCACATACACTTCATCTATATTTTAATATTAAGCTAATTTTAAACTCGGAACTTTTTAAAGTAAAATATTCAGGGTAGTTTTCAAGAAAATTATTGTATAAGTTTGTAGAGATAACTTGAGTTATAATAAAGCTGAGCGGACGGAAAGTAATTTTAAAGAAAGTTTTGTGAATTTTACTTTTTTTTTCAAAGAGGATGATAAAATTTATCTCTTGATCAGTTTTGGGTTATAATAATTATTTCTTCTCAATTTTTCAGTGAATTTGCAAAATTTTTATATAGTTAAAAGAAATTTCTAAAAAAATGATTTTTCACATAATATTTATAACTTTATAATATAATTTTAACATTTAAAAGTTATCTAAAGTAATTTGATTAAAAAAAAAACAATAATGTATTTATTCCACGAAAAAAAGAAAAATTACAGTTTCAGATTGTAATTATTACAGATTTTATTAGAATTACATTATATAATGTGATATTTATTTTGAAAGCTCTGAAAATTAACATTCAAAGTTTGAATTTAGAAGAATTTTATTTCGAACTGCAATTTTTCTTGTTTTGAATACGACGGGACACTTATTACTATTTATAATGTAATTTTTCGAGTTTTTTTTTCCGTGTATATTATATAATTGCGAAGAATCAAAAATTTCAAGCCTGAAATTGAAATAAATTAACCTCTAACGGTTTATTGTTTACTACCATAGTCCGCCATTTTAAGACCACACTATACTCAGCGTGACGTCACTTAAGGCCTCCCCTCGCGGTTTATAAAATACCGTAAATTTTCGGTATTAATGCGATTACCATAAATTTACCGTTATAATTTTGAAATAATAAGGTAAAGTACCCAGTAGTTGAACAGATTTCAAAGTAAAACATATTTGACTCTACTTTTAATATATAAAGATGTAATTATTAGTTCAAATTAGTGATTTTCATGAAAATGTAAACAATTTTAAATTGATTGAAGCGCAAAATAACAAAGATAATTGGTTATTTATATTTTGACAAAGTTTTTAAAAAAGACTATGAAAGGAGTAGTAGTTGAACAATCAATTCTGACAAGCCGCAGTAGTTGAACACTCTGGGAGCAGTAGTTGAACTAATAAAATATATGGCAATAGGCGCACCAAAAATTTTCAACGTTTTATTGAAATATCAAAAGAAATATAAAATACTATTGAATAATATTAAAAATAATACTGTGAATATTTAATATGTTCATTTAAAAATGATAAATATTTTTATTTAATTTTTTAATTACATTTTTTATGAATGACAAAGCAAATTTTCAATCATAAATCAAAAAAACTCCATTCAAAACGTTCAATAATTTTTAATTACACTAATTTTTAGTCATAAAACTTATTTAAATTGCAGTAATTAATACAAATCACAATTCTGATCACTAGTCTATAAACCTATTAGAGCCCTAGTAGAAATAATCGAGTTTTCACTGGATATAAACCAGTAACTGGCCAGTGATATCGAGTAAAAACTTGAAATCGCGCCACCTACAACTAAGTCATAAACATTGGTTACACCGACAGTGTATCTTTAATAGTGTGTGTATGTTTGTTTATTTTTTTTGTTAACCTGTACGCATCATTATTGTAATTATTATTAAAAAACAGTATAAATCAATCAAAATTAGTGTTTATTAACGTGTAAATAATTTCCAGTATATATTTCAAAATGGATGCAGTGAAAAAAAATGCCACAATATATAAATTGCGACTGTGGGCATTAAAAACAAATCTCCAATTCAAAATAATTATTTTCTTATTCTATTGTTAGATTTATTATTAGTCTATCAGTCTAATGATGTTATCTATTTTATAATGTACACATAAATGAAACTTTTTTATATCATATCGTTTATTAAACATTATTTTGAATTTATTTGACAATTTTAATAACGCCTAATAACCTCAGAATTCGAAACTGACAGTTTCACTAAAGCCGCCATAATGTTTTGTTAGATCTCTAGTAAAACTGGCCAGTTACTAGACAGAAACTTGATATTACACTGGCCAGTTACTGGTTTAAGTCTAGTAAAACTGGCCAGTTACTGGCTAAAAACTTGATTTCATTTCTACTAGGGAGGTTATAGTACTGTTAAATTTATACGGCCTCAGCCTGTTCAGGTTATGGGTACCGCTTTGAAAATTTCGAGGTATAGTTGAACGCTAAAATTTAATATAAAAATTATAGTTTATGTCTTTGCAAAAAATATATGTTATTCAGAAAAGACTGTTTCATTAGATGGTACAATTTTTTTTACTTAAAATGATGATATACCGTTTTTTTGACTGATTGTTCGGTTTACGATTTAGTACCTTTTTCATGAAAAAAATAGCATCTATCGACGATTCTCGACATGTCAACTTTCAAGTTAATAAAAATATAATTGTTTTGATTTATAATTGAAAAAACTTACAGAAATCAATTACTGTATCATTTAATAATTATAATATGCGCATATTACTCATAATAAATTTACGGATTTTGTATTATAACAATTCGAAAAGTCTGTTCAACTACTGGTCCCATTTTTACAAGTGTTCAAGTACTGGGTACTTTACCTTACTGTATTTCTGGGGTTATTTTGGCCAGTTTTTTTACTATAGTTATACAGCATTTCTACCGTACTTTTGCTGCAAAATTCAGGAATAATACGATAAAATTACCGTAAAACTCTAGAAATTTTACCGTAAAAAATTTATGTATTAACTATAATATTACTATAATTTTACAATAATAAAATTGTATTTCTACGGTAAAAATACCGAAGATATACTGTAATTTTGCCGCGTTTATACTGATATAATTAAAAATATAATGTTTTCTACCGTAAGATGGACGGTGGTGTTTATTACTCGGTGGGTCTTATTAGGTGACTGAGTAAATAGTTAGTAAATAATTAGTAGACTGAGTAAATACTGTAAGACGCTCAGAGAGATTAGCAGCTAAGAAAAATAAGAAAAATTTCAAATTACCTAATTTTACAACGACGCAGTACGAATGTTCATTTGTCGTTACAGTTATTCGTCTGTGGGCGGAATTACCGGCAGATATCATTGACTCTGCGAGTCTAGAGAGTTTCAAAAATAAAATGTATGACTATCTGTTTAAGTTGGATGGTTAGTAGTATTCGATCGTGATAAATCGAGATAAGAATATGGTTAAATCGAATGATGTATTTGATCTCTTAAATTTAATTAATTTTTAATGTTTATTCTTGTCACTTAGATAGATTTTAAGTTATTAGTTACTATATCATTAGTGGTGATGTTAATAACAATGATAGCTCTTAGCGATAGTTTTTATAGTTTATACTCATTGTTTATAATATCTTTATATTGTATTATTAAATTTTGTACTTTTGTAAAACTTGCCATCTGGCCAGCAGGCTTTGGCATAAATAAAGTGAATCTGAAATCTGAAATCTGAATAGTTACGGATAATGTTTCTGATAGCTCAACTGGTAGAGCCTTTGGCACGTAATTGAATGATCCGGGTTCCAATCCCGGTCTGGACTAAAAAAAATGATAATAATAATAATAGAGAAATTAATTTATTAACCTCTTAAAATCGATTTATGATAATTTATAATGTTATAAAAAAATTTTAAACTATTGAAAAATCGTAGTAAAGCAGCATATTTTTGGTATTTTACCGGTAATAGAAATGAGGGATCTTCTTTTCCGGTTTTTTGCTGCAATAGTGCCGCAGATATACAGTAAATATGCGGTACATTTACGGTTTAAATGCTGTTAATATACCGTAATTTTTCTATTGTAATGCCGTAAATATTCTGAATTTATTTCGTAATAATTCGGTAAAAAAACTGGCTAAAATAACTGAAGTATTAAGGTAAACATACAGCATTTATATCGTATAAATACCGAATCTTTGTGGCATTTCCAAAACCGTGAGGGTCTTTTCATGTAAATAAACAAAACTATTCCTTCTTCATTCTTCAATCATTAATTAAATTATTTTTAACTTCCCGCTAAGAAAATTGAAAATTTTCAAAAATCGGGAAGTTATTGGTTTTACCCCGTTTTTCGAAAATCGAGTTTTCATCAGATCTCGACGTTTTGAGGTCCTAGGAAGCTTTCCTGACTATTCCCGCGAGGGTGTCACTATGTCTGTATGTATGTGTGTGTGTGTGTGTAAGTATGTAAACCTCTTATAACTTTTGAACGGTTGAACCGATTTCATCGCGGTTGGTGCCATTCGAAAGGGCTTCGCCAAACTTAGATTTCCTGTTAATTTGAACCGATTCGGACCGATAGATTTTGAGAAATTTGGAGAAATCTAAAAAAAAGTAGGAAAAAAAATTTTTTCTGAAGTGGTTTTTTTGGGATAACTTTTAAACGGCTCAACCGATCGATTCCAAAAACTAATCAGCTCTCAACCTTGAAAAACCACGTCGATCGCCGCCAATCCGGTCAAAATCGGTTGATTCGTTCGAGAGATATCGTGAACGAAAGAAAACCGAAAAGTGTTTCTTCAGAGTTACCCCGAAATTTCTAGTTTGACCAATTGAAACTTAGAAACTATTTATAAGGCTTAAAAAACTATGTAGAATGCCGCCAACCGCGTAAAAATCGGTTCATTCATTCAAAAGTTATTGCGGTATGAACATTCAAAAAATAGTGTTCTATGAAACTTCTATCAGACTTTTGAGCTCAAAGAGCTCAAAAGCATAGAAAAGGTATCTTTTTGAGCTCGGAGAGCTTAAAACAACACACAGATTGTACTTTTGAGCTCGAAGAGCTCAAAAAAGTGGCCAGGTATTAACGGAATTAGCGGGAAGTTGCAGGGATGGCCTTTAGGGTCAACCGTTTTCCTAATTTTTTTATTACTATTTAATCAATTTAAATTTAAAATTTGATTTTTTAACAAGTTACAAATTAAAAATAAAAATTAATAATTGCCGCAGTCATTTTAACTCAAGTTACTCGTTCAAAAACTCTTAACCAAACAAACGCGTCAATAATAATAATAATAAATTTATCTTTTTTAATATTGATTATTTTTAATGGAGATAAAAAAAAAAAACAAACATTGAGCAAAAAAAAAAGGAATTAACCTTAAAAAAGTGTAAATATTGAAGCGTGTCGATCAAAAATTCTATTTACCAATAATTGGTAAAAGTGTTATATACTTTTTACCTTAAAATATTCCCATATATATCTATGTATTCGTGAATGTGAATACATAATGCATGTGCCTTGTGCGAGAAAAATCCGTGAGTAAAGAAGTGATGCAGTCAATTACAGATACAGTAGTGCGAGTGCTCTATTTGCTTTACAAAAATAACGATCATTAATTTTTTTTACTTGTTTATTCTTTGTTTTTGTACGTTTTAATGATAAAAATGTTTAATCGAATGAAAAGCGAGAAGAAAATAAAATAAAAAAAAACTTTTTTATTGTATTAAATATAACTTTGCATTAAAATATAACTTTGTTTAATGATCAAAGTTTAAAACTGCTATTAAACTATTATCATCTAGAGAGTTTGCAACAATTTAATTATTTCTTCTTTTATTTATTTATTTATTTATTCGATTTGAATGCCAAGGCATCAGCCAAATGGCAAAAATACAAAAGTAAGTAGTATAAAGTACATGTAAGAGTATAAACAGGTCTATATAAACACTTTTATTTATTTTAGAGTATTTTAAAAAAATTAAATAATTGAGTTTGTTTGATTTGTTTTTAATTTATTAGAATAAATTATTTAGATTACGGCCTCATAATTTTATCTGTCTTGTTTTCGTGATTGGGTTGTCCCTTTCATGATGGTTTCGTCCCCAAAGGTTTTACATAAATCCATTAAATTAGACTAGCGTGGAAATAAGTGGAGTTTATTTTTAGAAGCAATTATAAATTTATTAATTAAATTGTTTTATAAGTGGTTTGATAGAAGATTAATAATAAAATCTGGAGTTATAAAAAAAAAAATAATTTTTTTTTTAATACGTAAAGCTTTCAAATATTAAAAGCCCCAATTATTGATAATCTAAATTATTTTTAAATATATTTAATCATCTGTAATAAGAATAGCTATCATAATTTTTATTAAATTATAATTAATAAAAAAATTACTGTCAGTTCAAAATATTAAATATTAATTATTAAAAAAAAATAAGGAGCACCAGTTCATCAAACCAGCTTACAAACGTTTATTTTCTTAACAACTTTGATTAGAAAAGCATTTTTTTTAAATGCCGAGTTTAAATTCATTTCTTCATCTAATAATATCATCTTTTTTTTTTTTCAATTAACAATAGATGAAAAATTTATAAAATTGAATAATCGAAATTAATTGTATGCTTTATAATATTTAAATAATGGGTGTCAATAACTAGTTGATAATTTTTAAGTTGAATCTCATATTGACAGCCATTCGACAGCGCTAAGACGCCTTTTTTTGACTTTAATCTAAAAAATTAACTGTAAGAGTTTGAACTCTTCTGATTAAATAAATTATTTTTAAATAAATTTTTATATTTTTAAAAGTAATTAATCATTTATGGAAATTATTATTGATAAACTTTAATAAAATTGATTACTTAATACGGTAAAAGCCCTAATTATTGACAGGGGTCTAAATATTGACACCCTAAATTATTTTTAAATATATTTAATCATCTGTAATAAGAATAACTATCATATAAATTTTTAGTAAATTCTAATTAATTAAAAAATTGAAAAAAATTACTGTCAGTTCAAAATATTAAATATTAATTATTAAAAAAAATAAGGAGCACCAGTTCATCAAACCAGCTTACGAACGTTTATTTTCTTAACAACTTTGATTAGAAAAGCATTTTTTTTAAATGCCAAGTTTAAATTCATTTCTTCATCTAATAATATCATCTTTTTTTTTTTTAATTAAGGTAAAAGCCCTAATAGATGATCACGTACCAGTATATGATCACTCCATGTATTTGTATACCTATATTTGTGAATATAGATATACAAATACATGGAGTGATCATATACTGGTACGTGATCATCTATCGGGGCTTTTAGCTTAACAATAATGAAAAATTTATAAAATTGAATAATCGAAATTAATTGTATGCTTTATAATATTTAAATAATGGGTGTCAATAACTAGTTGATAATTTTTGAGTTGAATCTCATATTGACAGCCATTCGACAGCGCTAAGACGCCTTTTTGACTTTTAATCTAAAAATTAACTGTAAGAGTTTGAACTTTTCTGATTTCATAAATTATTTTAAAAATAAATTTTTATATTTTTAAAAGTAATTAATCATTTATGGAAATTATTATTAATAAACTTTAATAAAATTGATTACTTAATAAGGTAAAATCCCTAATTATTGACAGGGGTCTAAATATTGACACCCTAAATAATTTTTGAATATATTTAATCATCTGTAATAAGAATAACTATCATATAAATTTTTAAACAATTATAATTAATTAAAAAATTAAAAAAAATTACTCAGTTCAAAATATTAAATATTAATTATTAAAAAAAAATAAAGTTACCAGCAGTTCATCAAATCAGCTTACGAACGTTTATTTTCTTAACAACTTTGATTAGAAAAGCATTTTTTAAATGCCAAGTTTAAATTCATTTCTTCATCTAATAATATCGTCTTTTTTTAATTAAGGTAAAAGCCCTTACAGATGATCATGTACCAGTATATGATCACTCCATGTATTTGTATACCTATATTTGTGAATATAGATATACAAATACATGGAGTGATCATATACTGGTACGTGATCATCTATCGGGGCTTTTAGCTTAACAATAATGAAAAATTTATAAAATTGAATAATCGAAATTAATTGTATGCTTTATAATATTTAAATAATGGGTGTCAATAACTAGTTGATAATTTTGAGTTGAATCTCATATTGACAGCCATTCGACAGCGCTAAGACGCCTTTTTTTTTGACTTTAATCTAAAAAGTTAAGTGTAAGGGTTTGTAGGTTTCTGAGTTTATAGATTATTTGAAAATAAATTTTGTTATTTTTAAAAGTAATTAATCATTTATGGAAATTATTATTAATAAACTTCAATAAAATTGATTACTTAATAAGGTAAAATCCCTAATTATTGACAGGGGTCTAAATATTGACACCCTAAATAATTTTTAAATATATTTAATCATCTGTAATAAGAATAACTATCATATAAGTTTTTATTAAATTCTAATTAATTAAAAAATTGAAAAAAATTACTGTCAGTTCAAAATATTAAATATTAATTATTAAAAAAAATAAAGTTACCACCAGTTGATCAAACCAGCTTACGAACGTTTATTTTCTTAACAACTTTGATTAGAAAAGCATATTTTTTTAATGCCGAGTTTAAATTCATTTCTTCATCTAATAATATCATCTTTTTTTTTTTTTTTAATTAACAATATATGAAAAATTTATAAAAATGAATAATCGAAATTAATTGTATGCTTTATAATATTTAAATAATGGGTGTCAATAACTAGTTGATAATTTTTAAGTTGAATCTCATATTGACAGCCATTAGACAGCGCTAAGACGCCTTTTTTTGACTTTAACCTAAAAAATTAACTGTAAGAGTTTGAACTCTTCTGATTAAATAAATTATTTTTAAATAAATTTTTATATTTTTAAAAGTAATTAATCATTTGTGGAAATTATTATTAATAAACTTTAATAAAATTGATAACTTAATAATAAGTTTGGATAAATAAGAATAAGCAGATGATTGTAGGCATGCTTAGTATAGGTGTCAATAATTGGGGCGAAGGTATATCAATAATTAGATCAATCAGTTTTTTAACCTGCCAATAATTGATGTATCTGGATAATCTATGCAATTATTTAAAATTAATTAGTAAATACCAGTGATTATCATTTTAAAAAATTTGATTAGTAAAAACATTACTTGAGACATTACCATAATCAAAATTCAACGATATTGATATTTGATTGCTTAAAAAAAATCAAATCATAACTTTGTCTCTTAGAGTGTCAATAATTAGGGCTTTTCTTTCTTTTGTTTCAGAAATTTTATTAAGAGTAATTTAAATTAAGAAGAAATATAAGTCTTCTTTATGATTACTAAAATACAATTAGATATAAAATATTTTCTTTTTTATTTTTCTTTTAGGTTATATAAGCTGATCTGAGATTGTCGAAAACATTTAAAGGGAAAAACAAAGGTTAGACTCACGAGCTTCGAAGTTTAGAAAGTCAATTTTCGAGCAACCGCTCTGTGTAATTAGATTGCGGTTAACCACGAACTTGTTTCGTTTATAAATAAAAAGTCGTAAAATGAGGTTATATATACGCTAATTCCACGGAGAAATTTTCTGGGTAAATAAATTTTTATTTTAAGTAATTAAACTAACCCAAAAACTATTTCTTCTCTCATAAATTGATTTCTTCTTTAAATAATTTTTATTAATAAAAAAAATCACAAATAAGCAAAAATTCAGTGAAGAAAGCAGTGACCCAGTACAAACCAGTGAAGAAATATAATTTAAATAAAATAATGTGGTAATGATTGATGACATACAAAAACAATAAACAGTAATTTATATGCGTATGTATGTCGAAAGTGAAAACAAACAAGTCAGTTTAACAATAAAACGACTTTATTAATTAATTAATTAATACCGATGGTCACGCGATGTCCGCCCTGTGTAGTAGAGCAAATTGGCAGCCGCACTCCCGTGGCTCACGAGTTCTTCTCTGATAATGAAAGCACTGCTCCAAAACTCCGCAGCCCCCTCCCCCACACTGCATCACCATATCCGATAATGTAGTCATAACCTTTTTCGTCCAATTCAACCATTGGCATATTTGTTTGTTTATATTTTATTAATTTCAGATTTGAATTTTATTTATTCAATTTTTTTCGCAGGTCGCAGATGACGTCGAGGTTAAGAAACAAAAATATTTTAAAGTCTGTTTAGTTTCAGTTTTTTATTTAACGCCATCTATTTAAGGCGTGTGAAGTTAAATTTTAATTAATTAAATAAATTTTCACTACAAGTCATAATTATTGTAAAATTTGAAAAAATGTTATTCTATATTTTATTTTAAATAAAAAAAGGTAAGAATAATTTTTCGTATCTTTGTTAGTTTTCGAGATAATTAGAGTTAAAATTGCATTCAAGTTCCAAGCGGCGTAACGGCGGAACCGCTCAGGCGCATGCGCGAGGATTGTTCCGCGCATGCGTAGTTGAATTTTCGCGGGAAATTTAAACTAAACATACGATATTTTGGATTTTTGATTTTTAATAGTTTTATGTTGAATTTTAATAAAAATTATTACGAAAAATGTTTAATTTAGAAGATTAGAAGAATTTTTATTTAAAATTTGTAAAAATTAAAAGCTTAAAAAATTGACTAAGATTTTTTGCTACTAAAAGTTTTACTTCGCTGACGCTTTAAATAGATGGCGTATGAACTAGAACTTAATTAAAAAAAAATTTATCCAAGTGTAAGCAATTGTTTCTAAGGCTTGCTATATAAAGTACTTAAAAGTTTATTTTACAGCTTGTTATATATAAAAACAGCTCAATAGATCTATCGATTCAAAGTGGTATTGTTGCTATTGTTATTATTGTGTACTATTGAGTGTCGAGTGAAGTACTTTGGTATATATAGTAAATAAAATAGACATATTTTTAGATTGTTAGTGAGTTTAAGAAACTACTACCCCTTTAATTAAGTACTTTCAAAATAAAATAAAATAAAATAAACGGATAGAAATTAAGTTAGCGTTTAAATTTTTTTTATTGAAAAAATTATTGCAAAAAAATTTTTAAAAATGCAATTTTAAAAAAATATATTTTTCGTTTTAATTTAATTAATAAAAAAATTAAAAACATCGGCTAACTTTAGTATTATATTAAATGGTTTGATTAAAACTAAAAAGCTCGCTAAATAAAAATACTCTGAATAATTATATTAAATGTTGTTATATCCTAAAGAAAAGTTAATATTTTACAGTGCAATTGGTAGTTTTAACGATCATAAAAAAAAAAAAAAAAAAAAAAAAAAACGCTTGAGGCTCAAATAAATTTGATGTGACTATAACTGCTGAATAAACAATGGATATGTATGAAAAAAAGATTATTTACTCGGCTAGATAAATATTCATGTTTATATTTGCGGATGCGAATTTTAAAATTGAATATTAATTTTTTTACTTTTCAGGCTTTATTGGAGTTATATTAGAGATTCCTTACCTGAGAGCAGGCGTGTTGTGAAGAGTGTTGGGTGCAAGGAGTTGTTGTGGGGTTGCAAATCGCCCCCGTGCCCGGAACTTTTAGCTGTTCCTTGTAATCGGGCTGATAAGGAAGCAGCATGCGTATTTTGCCCCATCGGTTGAAAAAAAGTGCTATTGCACCCGCCCAGACTAGTAGTACCATCATCACTATTCCTATTTCGACGGCACGTACCTGTTCACAGAGAAATCGATAGATAAGGTTAATATATTCACTCAGGGTTGTGCTATTGTTGACGCGATACAATTCGCGGAAAATGGAAATTAATTTATACACTTAAATTATAGTTCTAAAGGTTGTATTTTATTTAATTGCAGTAATTTATCGTTAATAAGAGGTCTAGAATTTCGCAAAATTAATGAAAATTCAGTTAGCCGACAGTTAAAATTTTTTTTTTATTGAAAATTTTTATAAAAAAGTAAAAAAAAATGTTTATTTGGAAAAATTGTGTCTAATTTTTAAAAAAAATTTTTTAGTTCTAATTTAATAAATGAAAAAATTGAAAAACGTCGGATTTAGATTGTTGAAAATTAAATAAACCGACATCTGAAAATTTTGCACACTGATAGAAGGATTTCTTAGTATTTAAGAAATATTTCTTATATACAAAGAAATATTTTTAAATACTAAAAATGATATTTAAGAAATGATTTTTAAATACAAAGAAATCTTCTTAAATGTTAAGAAATCCTTCTATCAGTGCACGTCTCTCAAGGTCAAGCAATTATTTCAGCTTAAATTATTTTTATCTGATCTTTTTTGCACTTTGAGTATTAAATGAGTTGACAAATATTAACAAGAACACTTTTTTATGACAGTAGATACTTTGAAAAACACTATTTTTTCTACACGGAAAGAAAATTGAAGGAGTTTTTACTATTTTACTATTGTAATTTTTACTAAATAAAATAGTAATGGTGGACTATATTTCTCATTAAGTAATTTTTACGATCTACTATTGTAAATTTTATCCAACAAATAAGACTAGCAAGAGTCTTAAGAAGGGTTCATATTTTTTCTCTCTCTCGCTCTCTATTGGACAAACGAGAGTATCTCTGTCATACTTGTACAACTTATGGAATCTTAAAACGGATTTTATGCATAAATAAATGAAAATTTTCCAAAAAAGCGCTTCGCTCTTCGATGGATAATTTAATTATCTATCGAAGAGCGAAGCGTTTTTTTCAAAATTTTATCTTATTTATGAGCAAAACTCGTTTGAAAATCAACTATCAACCGCTCTTAAAAAGTCGAATACTATAGAGCAAATTATACAATATGTGTTTGTGAACTTTACAATTCAACTATTGTAAAAATTCACAGTTGGTTTTAAAAGAAATATTAGGGAGGGAGAGAGATAGAAGGTTGGACTAATTGGTACCTGTACAGTAATCGAAAAAAGAAACCGAGATTTTCGTGCTATCTGGGAATCGAACCCAGAACTCTGTGTTGGCAGCCAGAGACTCTCCCTCTACGCTATCCGAGGTAAACTAAGACCCACATCCTTTAACATATACATAAACTCGGAGTCTAGCGCTGTGCACGGCCATCACTCACACTAATTGAGAAACATTCTAATTCAACTATTGTAAAATTTGCTATAGTTCTATTGGAAAGATACAGAGGCAGCACTGGAAATTTTCATCTCTTACTTTTTACAATAGTAATATCGTATTTTTTCATCAATAAATTGTATTTTTTCTTCTAAAATACTTGACAATTAATATTAATAAAAGTATAGTCCAGCTTTACAATAGTTGTATCGTAAATTTTCCCAGAAATTTTTTCCCGTGTATAAAATATAAAAAAAAAACCGTTTTGAAAAATTTTTTTCAATTAATTAGAAAATCGTTTTTTCTCTCCTTTAATTACTAAAAAAAAATCAAACATTTTTTAACGTTTGCTAATTTTAGTATCATAAAAATTAACTGTTTTTTTTGTAAAGTAAAGTTTTTTTTTTCGATAGAAAAGTATAAAATTGAGAAAAAGTAAAAAATTGTGAAAAAAAAAGAATTTTTTTAAGAAAAGTGAAAAATTTAATAAATCTTACTTATCAAAACATTTTGCGTCATTTCGTCAAAAAAATCTGTTTTAAATATAAAGAAAATAATTAAAAAAAATTTTAATTTAAAAATTTATTTTAAGTAATTTTTTCCCTCTAAGTAAAATTCTATTAGATTAAAATTGAATTACTAAAATTAAAAACTAAATAATTACTTGTATAGGCGCTGGATGCGGATTTGACGACGAAGGTGGCGGAGGAATTGGAGGTCCTCCAGTAACACTAGCATCCTGCTGAGGAGACGTACGTGGTGGCTCTGAAAAAACAACAATATCAAAACGGTTTGTTATCTTAATTACATTAAGCCCGATTATTATTCAAGGGTATGTTCATGGTAATTTTAACCCGGTAATTATGCAAATTCTCATCGATTATCGTTTAATTCGTCAATTTGCTCAAACATAATCTGAAAATTTAATTTATTCATGACACCTTTTAATTTCAAATCAATATTGGCCAATGTCTAAAATTTATTATTTCTTCCTTGTGTTAATTAGTCTTCATTATACTTAAGATTTTTTTAATAAAATAATACACCATTAAGCCTGATATTGAGTAACAACTTCAACTTTGATTAATTACTGTCTAATACTATCAAATGAATTATTTATAAACGAATCTGACATTTATACTCGAAATAATTACATAAGAACAAATGTGATAATTAATGCTCGTTATTACTTATTCATTATGTAGCCTGTAATTTTTAAACCGCAGAACAATTACTTTCGAATTATTTATCTAAGTAGAGAATCGTCAGAGCAATTAGAGCCTGCTAACTGTTTCGTCTATTGGTCTATTTACATTGCAAGCCTACGGAAGGATAAAAACAAAGAAGCAACAAAGAAGTTAGCAAAAACACTGACGCGCTATTTATTTAGGTTAGGAAATACCGTAAGGTTGTACGGATTACGCACAAATGTGTTTTAATTATATTTGAACATACTTTTATTCAATTGTTGCGAAAACACGCATTGTTTTTCTTTAAGTACACTGATAGAAGGATTTAGTTCTATTTAATAAGATTTAGTAACAGATAACCGAGAAAAAATGTTTTTATATAATCATATATAATTGTATATAATCATATATGACTATATATGATTATATATGGAATCACATATATAATCATATATAGTCATATATGATTATATATAATCATACATGACTATATATGGAATTGTATATAATATTATATATAATTATATATGGAGCAATATACAACCAAGCAAGATTATATAGTTCTATATATAATTATATATAACCATACATGATTATATATGGAATTGTATATGAGGTCATATATAATCATATATAATTATATATGACTATATCTGGAGCAATATACAGCCAAGCAAGATTATATATAGTTTCATATATAATTATATATAGTTATATATAATCATACATGATTATATATGGAATTGTATATGAGGTCATATATAATCATATATAATTATATATGACTATATATGGAGCAATATACAGCCAAGCAAGATTATATATAGTTCCATATATAATTATATATAGTTATATATAATCATACATGATTATATATGGAATTGTATATGAGGTCATATATAATTATATATGACTATATATGGAGCAATATACAGCCAAGCAAGATTATATATAGTTCCATATATAATTATATATAGTTATATATAATCATACATGATTATATATGGAATTGTATATGAGGTCATATATAATTATATATGAAGCAATATACAGCCAAGCAAGATTATATATAGTTCCATATATAATTATATATAGTTATATATAATCATACATGATTATATATGGAATTGTATATGAGGTCATATATAATCATATATAATTATATATGACTATATATGGAGCAATATACAGCCAAGCAAGATTATATATAGTTCCATATATAATTATATATAGTTATATATAATCATACATGATTATATATGGAATTATATATGAGGTCATATATAATCATATATAATTATATATGATCATATATGGAGCAATATACAGCCATCCAAGATTATATATAATCCCATATATAATTATATATAAATATATATAATTATATATGCTATATATTCGCTGGGTGCGTGACCCCACCGCCACCTAACGATACAACTTACGGTGGCTTTTTTAAGAAAATTTACATGTATTAGATGCCAAATAGTTATTTAAACAATTAAATAAACTTGAAAAATTTGTTTTCTATGTAAAATGTGACATATTACACAGAATGTAGATTAAATTAAAAATTTTTTCTTGGGTCAGTTGAAAATAGTAAGGAAAATAAACACAATAACTAAAACAAATCTCAAGTGAATTAGGTTAATCAGTGTTAAAATCTGTCAAGGTGTTTATTGTTAAATTAATATTAAATGAAAAATCCGTATTAATATTAAATATATAACAATCTGAAATTATATAATAACAATAGAATAGCTCTATTTAACATAACTTTATATTTACGAATATATCTTAAATTTTTATATTCTTTATTTAATTTTGCAATCTATTACCCATAATATTATTTTTCAACCACAAACTTTAATAAAGGGTAAAATTTAATCCTGGCTGAACATATGAGAGATGTTGAGCAGCAGCTATCCATTTTTTTCGCTGATTTAATTTCCAATTGGCAACCGGAAACTTATAAAATTTACAATCACTATTTCTACTAGTATTTTTACAATTAACTACACAACAATTTTGATGACCCATTTTATTTTATTTATTTAAATAAACTAACACACGTGTTATTTTCATAGCTTTTAGTAATAAAGAGCCACCCTTAGTTCTGTATTGTCCCGCAGCGGGCGCTGACATCAGTTTTGTGTCCCCCACTATGCCTTACGCACCCAGCGAATAATTAACATGTATAAAAATTTTTTCTTTGAAAAAATTTTTTGGTAATCACCAAAAGTATAAAATGATGTTTATAATTACGTTTAAATAATTCTGAAATACAAAATTTGTTACATTTCCTATGAGATGTTTTGGTGTGCTCTGCTACTACCTAATAGTAAAATCATTATTTATTTTATTATTTAAATAAGTGTTATATTATAATGAGATTCGGTCAAATAAATAAATTATGAATTATGACTATCCGAATATATTTTAAAATCAATTTTTATATTATATTCATGATAAACCCATATGATACATTATGTAGATCATAGAATCATTGTCATCTAAGACAGCAGCACAGAAGACAGAAACTTCAAGATCACTAAAGTTAAGCAGCATTGAGCAGGGTTAATAGTTGGATGGGTGACCGCTGGTGTTATAGCCGTAAAATTATAGCTAGATATTTTTTTTTGCATTTTAATTGGTTACAGAGAATTGCGTAGGACCATATTAAATACTCTATCCATAAAATTAACCCAATAATTAATTAGATGTAATAAATATAGAATTAAATATTGTTATATATTATCATATATAATTATGTATGGTTATATTTGGCCATTTTTCATATATAACCAATTTATATATCTATATATATATATATATATATATATATATATAGCATATATGCTGCTATATATATATATAAGAGATTCCCACCTATATATTGACTCATCACGATATCTCTGGAACCATAAGGCGTAGCGACTTGAAATTTGGTAGGAATATTCCTTTCGCCTAGTAGAGGTCAGCTAAGAACGGATTTTACAAAATTCCACCCACAAGGGGGTTACGGGGCGTTAACAATAGAAAATTCCCATTTTTAACCTATAGCTCGTAAATATATATAATTATATATAAATATTTTTCTCGGGTACTAAATGATTTAGTAACAATCCTTTCATTACCAAATACTTAGTAATAGGTACTAAATCATTTATTAAAGCCCATTTAGTCCCGACAAATAAATATTTAGTAGTATTTAACAAATTATTTATTGCTACTCAATAAATCGTTTATTGGTATCAAAGAAATTAATTTTTTAACTAATTTTAGTATAACCTAACTTTTAATTTAAAATAAATAAAAATAATTAGAATAAATAATTTTAAGTAAAAATATAAGGTATTATAAAAAAAAGAATCTCATTAAATAATATTTTTTGTTTGAGACAATTACAAAATTTAAAATTGAACAAGTTTTTAAATTGAACATATCCATAATAGACAAATTAAAAATGTTAACTAAACTCCACTGAGAAAAGATATAAATAGAAGACATTTATTGGGAGAATATGTGTTTTAAAGGTTTAATAAATCTCCCAAAATCGAGCTGAATATAATAATCTTAGTTAGTGAATAGGTAATGTATCACATAAACATTGGAATTGAAGCATAGCCATCTACCGAAAATACTTACCAAAGAAATATTTAGTACCTGTTACTAAATATTATTTGGTGGAACTAAATATTTAATTCCATGTAATAAGGCTTTGTTCATATAAAGAAATCATTTATTAAACTGTAACAAATATTATTGATGGGTACAAAATGTTTGTTTCTCCCAAATAAATGAATAAAAATTTTGTTACTAAATCAGTTTAGTACTCTGTACTAAATTCTTCTATCAGGGTATGTTTAATTGTGTTTTATACATTATTATCTGCAATATGTTTACAAAATTAGTAACTTTGGCGCTAGTTGTATTTTCTGCATAGCAAAAATTAGTATCATTATTAATTTTAACCTCTTTCGGTCACTTTATATTGGAAAATTAGTTTTTTTAACTTCCCGCTAAGAAAATCTTAGATTTTCAAAAGTCGGGAAGTTATTGGTTTTACCCCGTTTTACAAAAATCGAGTTTTTATCAGATATCGACGTTTGAGGGTCACAGGAAGCTTCCCTGACTATCCCCGTGAGGGTGTCACTATGTCTGTATGTATGTGTGTGTGTGTGTATATGTAAGTATGTAAACCTCTCATAACTACACGGGAAAAAATTTCTGGGAAAATTTACGATACAACTATTGTAAAGCTAGACTATACTTTTATTACTATTAATTGTCAAATAGTTTAGAAGAAAAAATACTATTTATTCATGAAAAAATACAATATTACTATTGTAAAAAGTAGGAGATGAAAATTTCCAGTGCTGCCTCTGTATCTTTCCAATAGAACTATAGCAAATTTTACAATAGTTGAATTGGAATGTTTTTCAATTAGTGTGAGTGATGGCCGTGCACAGCGCTAGACTCCGAGTTTATGTAAATGTTAAAGGATATGGGCCTTAGTTTACCTCGGATAGCGTAGAGGGAGAGTCTCTGGCTGCCAACACAGAGTTCTGGGTTCGATTCCCAGATAGGACGAAAATGCCGGTTTCTTTTTTCGATTACTGTACAGGTACCAATTAGTCCAACCTTCTATCTCTCTCCCTCCCTAATATTTCTTTTAAAAAATCCAACTGTGAATTTTTACAATAGTTGAATTGTAAAGTTCACAAACACATATTGTATAATTTGCTTTATAGTATTCGACTTTTTAAGACTCTTGCTAGTCTTATTTGTTGGATTAAATTTACAATAGTAGATCGTAAAAATTACTAAATGAGAAGTATAGTCCACCGTTACTATTTTATTGAGTAAAAATTACAATAGTAAAATAATAAAAACTCCTTCAATTTTCTTTCCGTGTATTGAATGGCTCCACCGATTCGATCGCGGTTGGCGCCATTCGAAAGGGCTTGTCCAAACTTAGATTTTGGATACAATTTGGATCGATTCGGACCGATAGATTTCGAAAAATCTAAAAACTGAAAAAATTTTTTCAAAAGTAGTTTTGGAATAACTTTCGAACGGCTTTATCGATCAACTCCAAAACTAATCAGCTTTTAACCTTGAAAAACCACGTCGATCGCCGCTAATCCGGTCAAAATCGGTTAATTCGTTCGAAAGATATCGTGCAGGAAAGAAAACCCAAAAGTGATTTTTCGGAATTACTCCGAAATTTCTAGTTTGATCAATATAAACTTAAAAATTTTTCATAACGCTTAAAAAACTACGTCGAATGCCGCCAACCGCGTGAAAATCGGTTCATTCATTCAAAAGTTATTGCGGTTTGAAAACTCAAAAATAGTGTTTTATCAACCTTCCATCAAACTTTTGAGCTTGAAAAGCTCAAAAGCATAGAAAAGTTATCTTTTTGAGCTCGAAGAGCTTAAAACAACACATAAATTGTATTTTTGAGCTCGAAGAGCTCAAAAACGTCATTAGTGCAGTTTTATGCACCTAGGTATGGAATTAGCGGGAAGTTGCACGGATGGCCTTCAGGGTCTGCCGTTTTTCTAATTTTTTTTATTAATTATTAGGTTACGTAGATTAAATTTACAAATTTTGAAGAGCTCAAAAACGTCGTAAATGCAATTTTAAGCGCCCAGGTATGGAATTAGCGGGAAGTTGCAGGGATGGCCTTCAGGGTCAACCGTTTTCCTAATTTTTTGTAAGTAATTTATAGAATTTAGTAAATTTTTGTGTTAATAATTACAGCCGTAAATTTTTTTTTTTTTTTTAATTTTTCAGGTCTTGAAAAGCGTGTCAGGATATTAGTGAGTAAACAGAATGGATAACGAGTAACAATGTTTACTTCCTGAATCTTATAACCTAGGTGAGAATAATAACTTCAATACTACTAAAGTTAGCCGACGTTTTTTTTTTTTTATTTATTCATTGGTTAAATTATAAGTTAGAAATATTTTTCTAATAGCAATTGTAGTTTTTACAAATAAAAATTCCTTTTTATTTTTTGTAATACATTTTTTAATAAAAAAGGTGATTAAAATTGTTAGATGTCGGCTAACTTAATTTTTATCAAAATTTAAGTGAAATAATTTAAGCTGTACACTTTTCTGCAATGGTGATTATTAATTTTTAAATTATAAATTGAGTTATTGCAGTTGGACTGATTTTAAAGGTTAGGTTAGTAAACTTGCTTAAAAAATTTAATTAAAAATATTTCAATTAATGCCAAGTGTATATTTACACATTAAAAAATTTTTTGACTTGTAAAGTGTGAAAATTTCATTGTCAACTCTAATTATTTTTAATTTTTTATAATAATTTTTAATTGAAAAAATTACTTATATTACTAATTAATATTTTTAATTTCAACCTAATAATCATAAAATTAAATTTTTTAATACCATTAAATATAATTTTCTACGAAAAATTATAAAACTTTAAGACTTTTTAAACTTGTAATTTACTTTCTTTAATTTATTTTTCTATTTTTTTTAATTTTAAACCGTCATTTTATTTGAAATTCATAATATAGTGTGTTTACAATAACTTACTATAGTAAAAATTATATAATTTTAGCAATATCAATTTTATTTCATAAAAAATCGATAGATGGCGTTAGTAGGACAAAACTAATGAAACTATACATGAAATTGGCGTTTCTTCGGTTAAAAGTGCGGAAATTCTCAAAAATCAACGTTAATTTATTTATTTATTCAATAACCTAACAGCTTATAAAGCCAATGACAAGGTTGCAAAAAGATACTATATAGTAAATCTAAGAATAATTGGCACATGTTGCTTTTTAACATTTAAAAATCAAAAAAGACCTACAATATAGTAAGAATTTTGCGTTTAAACATTCATGCTGTCGAGTATCGTTTTAAAAAGCTTGACATTAAAAATGCAAAATTATAAAATTTTTTAAAATTGTCATTCACTTTCCTTAATTTCTTTTATTTCTACATTTTTAAGCCGCTATTTTTTCTAAAATTCATAATATAGTGTGTTTAATACAACTTACTATAGTAAAAATTCTATATTTTCAATATTATTATTTATATCTCATAAAAAATCAATAGATGGCTTTAGTAGGATAAACTAATTAAACTATACATGAAAATGGTGTTTCTTCTGTTAAAAGAGCGGGAATTTCACAAATTATCATTTAAAAACTAAAAAAAGCCTATAATATATTAAAATATCGTCGAATATTGTTTTAAAAAGCTTTAAATTGAATAAAAAAATTGTTTTAATAATAAAATTCTTGCATTTAATTGTTAAAAAACAAAAATTGCAATTATAAATTGTTAAACAAAAATTTCTTTTAGGGTAAAAATTCTCTTCTTGTCAATTATGCAGTACTTTTCGCACTTAAGACTAAAACGAGCTGTAAATATAAGGCGCGAAGTGGAGGCATGACTTGTGCAATAAAGTATAAATTTAAAAAGGGAAAGAGCAAGAGAGTAATAATATATGAGACATATGAAAGTATGATGAGGTAATTATGAATGAATTACCCAGGGTGCGGAAGACAATAGGCCGACTTCTGTACTTTTTTCCGGCCCTCACCGCAGTAATCACCAACTGGTATTGCGTGTCAGCTTGAAGGTCGTTCAGAGTAACTGCATCGCTGTTTCCTGCGACCAACCGCACCATCCTGTAACTAACCGTCATGCCATTGTTATTTTATTCCTCAAAGTCTTCTTATAACAATATTGTACATATTTATTATTTTCTTCTTCTCTTTTATTCATTTCTTTACTTATTTTATTTCATTCCAACTTTCTCGACACACGAAAGCTAAATTGATCTTTGTTGCAATCAATACTCAACTTTTTTAAAAATATTTATTGTTGTATTAATAAATATTTAAATATATTTTTTATTTTTAAAAACTAGGTTTATTTCTACTACAAAACTAAGCTACAACTAGACAGCGTTTTCGGTTGCAGCCTCATCTAAATTTAATGGCTACTTTATTATAGACTAGACTAGACGGAATTTTTTTGCTTGGATAGTTTCGAATTAGGAACAGAATTATGTTGAAAAATTTATCATTTTTTATACATGGAGAAAATTATTTTTCTATTAATCTAATTGTTGCATCTAATTGAATATAAAGTATTGAGCGAGTATTCTTACAGTAAAAATACGTATTGGTACTGTAAAAATTGGTATAATCCCCAAAGCACTACCAACTTTAATCCTGGGACTGATATCCCATATTATAGCATACCAAAAGTAATGATGGCGTCATAAATTTCCTAATTTTGACCTTGTGTTGGTAATTGTTATGCAAAAAGCAGCTGTTTGTTTACAAATTGTTAAACGTTAAAAAAATATGTCTTTACACAGTTATCAAAGTGTTGGTTAATATTTATCAATAAATATCTGCAATTGTTTATAGTTTATTAATTAAAAAATAAAATAGGCCGTAATTGTTCGAAGATATATTCGAGTGAATTAAGTGAGGTTAAGTTTACTTTGTTTTAATTTTGGTATTTTGCTGACAGTGAAAGCAAGTTTTGCTGCAGTAAAAATAGGTATTGCTGTGGGGATTAAACTTTGCTATTTTTCCCACAAAAATACTAGTTTCTTTACGGAAGAAATAAATTTACTAGAAGGAAAAATACTTTTTTTTCAGTGTAGGGTTAGATATACAATTTTTAGACACTTGGTACTTTTAAATTTTGATTCGATAAATAAAGAAAAAGTTGTTTAAATATTACCAAAAATTTTTATTGATTTCTTCTCTTATTTTCATATTAAAAAAAAGCATTTAAATTATTTCAATACTGTAATGAGTAAATAAAAAAAATCAACAAAATAGTGTATTTCTTCTTTCATTTTATAAAATTTTACCCAAAACAACTTCAATTGTTTCAAGTGTCCAAAAATAGCATAATAAATCTCTTCATCTCTATTAATTTTACCAAACTAAACAAATATTCTAACATCAAAATTTCATCATAAAATATATTTTCTTCTTTAATTTATTTTGATACTAAAGGTCAGAAAAAACTTATGAATGACAAAAATTCATTTTTATTATGTAAGTGCGTTATTTTGTAGCCGCCGGGGTTCGAACCTGCGCAATAATAGAGTTCAAGTGGCCTGTGAGATTAAGTTCAATCAAGTGCAAATGGCCCCTCCAGGCGTTCAGTCACGACCAATTTTTTATTCATACTTTGCTTAGTCTATTTCTAAATTTATGTATCTTAGTGCGTTTATTTGTTTCACACTGCAAATACATAAATTCAATTATCGCTTTATGATTTTCTATTGTCGTTTTTATTTATATAAAAAATGAATTTTATTGACCCCCGATCAAAATATATCATGCGGAAATGATTGAAGAGCTAAATTTTTACAATTTAGTATTTTTTATTAGACGAATTTCAAATTTTACTTTTTTTTTCTTTTAATTTTTTATACTCTACATTTTTATTTCTTCCTTACAAGCCGTCATCTTACCTAAAATTTAAAGTATACTTCAACTTATTATACTTTAAAACTCATATTTCTACTAATAGTAATCATATGTCATAAAAAAATCCAATAGATGGCGACACTAATGTAAAACGACAGAAACTATACATGAAAATGACGTTCTTCTTGTTAAAAGAGTGGGAAATTTTTAAAAATCCTCTTCAATCATTTTATCTTTAAATTCTTTTAAATTATTTCCATAAAATACATCTTTTTTATTAAAATAAATTTTAATTTGTTCTAAAAAAAATTTATTTATTTAACAACAGAATATATTTAAAGTATATTTAACAAAAAACTCATTACAAAAACAATTTTCTCCATGCAACCAGCAATTTAAAAGAACTTTCATCAAATAATCGTGTAAAAACCTATTAACATCTTCATAATGTATCAAACAGGATAATACCCTCTTCTGGCTGAACAGTTTCAATGAAACTACATGAAATTGGTATACTATATGTGCTAAGTTTATCGTGTGAACAATTAATTAGTGCATTTTACAGTACATTTAGCTCACAATGTTTCATTGTCTTTTCTATCCACTGTATTATTCTACTCTAATTAACCTTTTTTACCAATCAACCAAAAATTATCAGCAGTTAATTAATTATTAATAAGCATCAAATGTCAAAAAGTGCTTGCGCTGATTGCTAATTAAATTTCCAAATTGAATTTTAATTAGAAAATAAATAATTTACGACTATATGGTCAAGGAAAGAAGACTATTTTTTTTTAATCTTAACTTATGTTTAAAAAAATGCCATTGAATTCGAAAATGCTCTATCTCTAGATACATAATTAAGAAACGACCTTGTATCTCGTGAACTATTGACATTTTTAAAGATATAAGCTTATCCCGATGTTACACTCATCAAGACCTTTTATTTGAGTACCCACATCAATTTTTCATATATTTTATATATTTATATATTTTACAAATACCATATATATAGAATATATAAAAATGCCATGTGGGTACTTAAATGAAAGGTCTCGATGAGTGTAACATTGAAATGAGTTTATATCTTAAAAAATGTCAATAATTAAGAAATGACCTTGTATCTTAAGAAATATTGACATTATTAAAGATATAAGCTCATTCCAATGTTACACTCATCAAGACCTTTCATTTGAGTACCCACATCAATTTTTTATATATTTATATATATTATACAAGGGTGATGTTCTGTAAGGACATCTTAAATCTGTATAAAATTGTCCGACCAAATTATTTTTGATTTTATTAGAAAAAAAATTAACAAGGGCTACAAAACTATCAGCTCAATTATAATAAATAAACAGCCGAATTAATTTTTGCTTTTTCGATATTTCTGTATCTTTTGCCATATAACATGACAGGGGACTGTTCTTTTTTTTATCAAATTGAGAAAAATCAAGCAAACTATTTCAATGCATTCAACTTTTCAAGTTCTCAATGAATGTTTTCATTAATTAGAATAATATTAAGACTTATGGATCCAATTTTATAAATAAATTATAAATAAAAATAGTTGCCAGGGGACTGAGTTTTGAAGTGGCCCAGATACATATTTCCAGCACAAATGGTGCTTTGACACTAAATAACATGCCGATAAAGCGCTAACAGCCCTATGGTTATTAACTCAAGGCTAGTTAGATCCTTATAAACCTTACAAAAGATAAAATAACACGCTGAATTTTTTTTTTTGGCTTTGAACTTCTGGCAGAGGACTGTTCTTAAAATGCCTGGGACAAACTTCGGTCTAATGAATTTAATGAAACAATTTAATTTTCGGTACTTTTATTGAAGAAGATTGTTAGTTAACTAATTAAGTTTATAAACATTATGGACCAAATTATATATGATGAACGAAGAACTTGAAATTTAATCTTAAAGTTTTAATTTTGGGACTGGGACAGCCCAGGGGACTGACATTTCGGTGGTTTACGAATTTATAGCAAAAAACCAAAATTTATTTCATTTTAGTTTTCAATGCTCCCAAATAGAAATGTTTTTTACTTTGTAACAAATTTTTTTTTAGTAACAAAATAACAATTTTTCCAATAAAAAAATGCCTTGGACAGCAAAAAACATCCTTACAGAGAATCACACATATGTATATATGAAAAATATATCGAAGATGTATGAGGGTACTCAAATGAAAGCTCTTGATTAGTGTAACATCGGGATGAGCTTATATCTTTAAAAACGTCAATAATTAAGAAAGTAAAGTGCAATTTAACAAAAGTCATTACTTAATGAAACAAAATTTTCATTTTTCATCATTGCCTTTAAGAAGATTCATCTACTCATCAACAAATTCAGCTTGAAAAAAAAATTTGAATTTCTGATTATTGTTTATATTTTTTGTCAAAAATTTTAGATAGAGTTTTATGAAACTTTGACTCATCAATTTATACATGTCATATATTTCAATACCATTTTTCAAAATATAAGTTCCGTTTTAAAAAACTAGTCTTCTTTTTTTAACCACATAGTAGCAAAAAAATTTATTTAAAAATGGCTGTTCTGATTCTGGTGTCAAGTCTTAAGTATATTTTGTCTTTGTCTGTTAATTCTTGCGGATGATAACATGTAGCTAGGCACATGACACACGATAGACTTTTTGACAACGAAAATATACCTTTTTTCATTTTCATCATCATCATCATCGTACGTCTCGTTGTACGGTTCGTTGTAACTTAAGATGAACGTTTCATTGTACGTTTCATTGCACGAATTGAGCCTATCGGGCTTGTAAGCATCGATGGTTTCATTCCTATGTCGGAACAAAAATTAACTAGTTACTAAAATATATTAGACATTTTTTTAAGCAACCATCTATTAATAGTAATCTATTAATCTAATGTTTCAATCAATCCGTTCTATGTCATAAACTGTAAAACTAGTTCTAGGTTAGAATTATGGTATGTTATGAGGTTATGCAGAGTGCCGCGAAGTAAGCAGAACCTACGCTAGATGTCCTCGCACTACAAATCCGCGCTTTTTTGTGAGATGACATGTTTAACTATTTTATAACCTAGATCTTTTTTTTTGTTCTAAGTACGGAAGATATATAATTTTATTTAATTGATATTGATGAATTTAATGATTGTAATTTGAAATATGAAATATTTTTTTATTTTATATAAATTAATACCTGTCATTTGTGAAATTCCTTTGCCGCAAAACAACCGAAATTTTAATTTAAAGTGCTCGCGGAAAAAATTTGTGCTGTTTCCGTCATAAATTTTGTTTTTTTGGTTATATTTATTTATTTTTTTTATTTATTAGGTACCTTGATTAGAAAGTATTCATTATAAAAGTCAAGGATTTTTAACAATCAAATTTATATAAAATTTTTAGCTTAAAATAAGAATTTTTTTATTTTTTATGCGTGAGGTAGAGAAGATGGCGAGTGTGACGTCAAAAGCCTACAAAATGATGCGCTGTTAAGTTTAAGCTGCGCTTAAACTTAAATATGTTACAATTATAATAAAATTTTGAATTTTAAACGTTAGAAAACATCAAATAATATTTTTTAATGGTTAAAAAGTTTAAAATTTATTTTTGGTAAAAATAAATAACAATTTATTTTTTCTTCATTTTGTGCACAATTCAGGGAAGAAATAAGGTAAAAGCCCCAACTATCGACACTATTAGAGACAAAGTTATGATTTGATTTTTTTTAAGCAATCAAATATCAATATCGTGAATTTTATTTGTGGTAATGTCTCAAGTAATGTTTTTACTAATCAATTTTATTTTAAAAGATAATCACTGATATTTACTAATTAATTTTGAAGAATTAAATAGATTGTCTGGATACACCAATTATTGGCAAGTTAAAAAACTGATTGATCTAACTATTGACATACCTTCACCCCAATTATTGACACCTATACTAAGCATGCCTACAATCATCAGCTTATTCTTATTTATCCAAACTTATTATTAAGTAATCAATTTTAATAAAGTTTATTAATTATAATTTCCATAAATGATTAGTTACTTTTAAAAATATTAAAATTTATTTAAAAATAATTTATTTAATCAGGAGAGTTCAAACTCTTACAGTTAATTTTTAGATTAAAGTCAAAAAGGCGTGATAGCGCTGGCGAATGGGTGTCAATATGAGATTCAACTTAAAAATTATCAACTAGTTATTGACATCCATTATTTAAATATTATAAAGCATACAATTAATTTCGATTATTGAGTTTTATAAATTTTTCATATATTGTTAATTAAAAAAAAAAAAATTAGGAAAACGGTTGACCCTGAAGGCCATCCCTGCAACTTCCCGCTAATTTCATACTTAGGCGCTTAAAATTGCACCAATGACGTTTTTGAGCTCTTCGAGCTCAAAATACAATTTATGGTTATTTTGAGCTCTCCGAGCTCAAAGAGATTGCTTTCCTATGCTTTAAAGCTCTTCGAGCTCAAAAGTCTGATAGAGATTTGATAAGACACTATTTTTTGAATTTTTAAACCGCAATAACTTTTGAATGAATAAACCGATTTTTACGCGGTTAGAAGCATTCGACGCAGTTTCTTAAGCCTCACAAAGAATCTTAAATTTTGAATTGATCGCGCTAGGAATTTTGGAGTTATTCCGAAAAAACACTTTTTTCAGTTTTCTTTCGTTCACGATATCTCTCGAACGAATCAACCGATTTTGACCGGACTGGTGGCGATCGACGTAGTTTTTTGAGTTTAAGAGCTGATTAGTTTTGGAATTGAACCTTTATGCCGTTTAAAAGTTATTCCAAAAACCACATTTGAAAAATTTTTTTTCAGTTTTTACGATTTCTCAAAATCTATTGATCTGAATCGGTCCAAATTGTTTTCAAAATCTAAGTTTGGTCAAGCCCTTTCGAATGGCTCCAACCGCGATGAAATCGGTCAAGCCGTTCAAAAGTTATAAGCGGTTCACATACTTTCACACACACACACACACACACATACAGACACCGTGACAACCTCGCGGGGATAGTCAGGGAAGCTTCCTGTGACCTTCAAACGTCGAGATCTGATGAAAACACGATTTTTGCAAAACGGGGTGAAAACAATAACTTCCTGATTTTTGAAAATCTTCGATTTTCTTAGCGGGAAGTTAAAAAAAGATGATATTATTAGATGAAGAAATGAATTTAAACTCGGCATTTGAAAAATGTTTTTCTAATCAAAGTTGTTAAGAAAATAAACGTTCATAAGCTGGTTTGATGAACTTGTGGTAACTTTATTTTTTTTTAATAATTACTATTTAATATTTTGAACTGACAGTATTTTTAACTTCCCGCTAAGAAAATTGAAAATTTTCAAAAATCGGGAAGTTATTGTTTTTACCTCGTTTTTCGAAAATCGAGTTTTCATCAGATCTCGACGTTTTGAGGTCCTAGGAAGCTTCCCTGACTATTCCCGCGAGGGTGTCACTATTGTGTGTGTGTGTGTGTTTTTTTTTCTTCTTTAGGGGGGGGGAATACTTTTTACGGATTCTAGGCATAGCTGTTTGGCCTGGATATGTGGCGACTCGACGCAGCGTCATACTAAAACTCGACGCTGACGCCCCTACCCACTAAACCCTAAACCCCTTTCTCTTCTATCCTCTGATTTCCCATGGTACCGCCGTAAGGCATTTCTTCGCGGGGGGAGGAATTAGCTGCCGCTCTTCCTTCTGGTGGCTAAGATGTTATTTCTTTCTTCTAGATTCTGTCTTTCGCTCTTTTCCTCTCAATGGATCGCAACTCTGTAAGCACTTTTGTAGCAAAAGTGCTTGTGGCGTTCCAGGCAGCTTCTGACGACAACATTGCTTCTACTATTGATTCTGGTAGGGTTCTCTTCTTCAGAATCTTCTCTAACTCATCGCGCTGTTGGTTGAAACGTGGACACACAAAGAAAACATGCTCCGCATCTTCATTGACCCCTGGACAGGACGGGCACTCTGGGGTATCATCGTGCTTAAAGCGGTGAAGATACTTCCGGTAACATCCGTGTCCTGATAACATCTGCGTTAAATAATAGTTGATCTCACCGTGACTCCGGTGTGTGTGTGTGTAAGTATGTAAACCTATTCTAACTTTTGAACGGTTCAACCGATTTCATTGCGGTTGGTGCCATTCGAAAGGGCTTCGCCAAACTTAGATTTCCTGAAAATTTGAACCGATTCGGACCGATAAATTTTGAAAAATTTGGAGAAATCTAAAAAAAATAGGAAAAAAAATTTTTTCAGAAGTGGTTTTTTTGGAATATCTTTTAAACGGCTATACCGATCGATTCCAAAAACTAATCAGCTCTCAACCTTGAAAAACCACGTCAATCGCCTCCAATCCGGTCAAAATCGGTTGATTCGTTCGAGAGATATCGTGAACGAAAGAAAACCGAAAAAAGTGTGTTTTCGGAGTTGCTCCGAAATTTTTAGTTTGACCAATTGAAACTTAAAAATTCTTTATGAAGCTTAAAAAACTGCGTAGAATGCCGCCAACCACGTAAAAATCAGTTCATTCATTCAAAAGTTATTGCGGTTTGAAAATTCAAAAAATAGTGTTCTATGAAACTTCTATCAGACTTTTGAGCTCAAAAGCTCAAAAGCACAGAAAAGGTATCATTTTGAGATCGGAGTTCTCAAAACAACACACAGATTGTATTTTTGAGCTCGAAGAGCTCGAAAAAAACGGCCATGTATTAACGGAATCAGCGGGAAATTCCAGGGATGGCCTTTAGGGGCAACCGTTTTTCTAATTTTTTTAATTAAAAATTACTTTAATTATTCTAAATAAAAATATAAATTTATTCATGGCAGCCCAGTGCCTCTAACTGATTCTCGCTACTGATTTTTTAGTTCCAAGTGCCTTAATTATTCCAAATAAAAATTAAAAACTTATTCATAGTCGTCCAGAGCCCTGACTGATCGTCGCTCCTTTTTCTTTATTATAAAATTATTTTAATTAAATTAAATAAAAATAAAAATTCATTCGTGACCGCTTATTGCCTCTAACTTACGATTACTACTGATTTTTTTAATTAAAAATTACTTTAATCGTTCTAAATGAAAATAAAAATTTATCCATGGTCACCAAGTTTTTCTGACTAACCCTCGCTACCGATTTTTTTTATTAAAAATTACTTTAATTATTCTAAATAAAAATAAAATTCATTCATGTCCGCCCAGTACCTCTAACTGATCCTTGCTACTGATTTGTTAGTTTAAAATTGCCGCAATTATTCCAAATAAATATTGAAAACTCATTCATAGCCGCCCAGAGCCCCTGACTGAGCGTCGATACTTATTTTTCATTTTAAAATTATTTTAATTCATTTAAATAAATATAAAAATTTACTCATGGCAGCTTATTGCCTCTAACTTACTATCACTACTGATTTTTTAATTAAAAATTACTTTAATCTTTCTTAATGAATATAAAAATTTATTCATGGCCTCCTATTTTTTCTAACTAACCCTCGCTACCGATTTTTAACTTTCCGCAAAGAAAATCGAAGATTTTCGAAAATCGCGAAGTTATTGTTTTCACCCCGTTTTGCAAAAATCGAGTTTTCATCAGATATCGACGTTTGAAGGTCACAGGAAGCTTCCCTGACTATCCCCGCGAGGTTGTCACTATTTTTTTCAATTTTTTAATTAATAAGAATTTAATAAAAATTTATCATAGTTAATCTTATTACAGATGATTAAATATATTTAAAAATAATTTAGGGTGTCAATATTTAGACCTCTGTCAATAATTGGGGCTTTTACTTTTATAAATGTATCTAAATTTAATTTCGAGAAGAAATAAAAAATGTATTGTAATAAAAGAAAACCACAACTCATTCATAAAAGTAAACTTGATTGATCGTGTGAAAGTCCTTGACTTAATATAAATATTATTATAATTCTTATATTACATATATACATTTATAAAGTAAAAAGTTATTAATTCATGCGGAAACTGTAAATATAGATAATAGGTTATGTGTTATAATATAAATAATGAAATGTGCTTAAATTAACCATTTAACCACGCACCTTGCATCTGTCGGTTTGTATGTCACGTCGTATTTTTCCACCTGATCTACTTGGCTTGTACTCCAGGATACACGGACGGATGTCGGACTGAGGAACATGACTGTTACGTTTTCCGGGACGCCTGGCACGCCTGTCATAGAACCTATAAAAAATATAAATAGTGAGAAGAAGAACAAGAACAGAAATGAGAGTCTACATATAAACAAGAGTGAATTTTTAAAATTAAAATGATATTTCAGTGATGGGTGAAAGATAATGTCAGTCATATAGCTATTTATATGTCTTATTGAAGTAAATAAATATAAGCTTCTGTTGATGTTTTCTGTTTTCGTGTTTTGAATATTTTTGTAACATCATTAACAATTCTAGGGCAAATTCTTTTTTTTCTTTTTTTTTTCTAAAGTTACTTTTATTGTTTTCTTCTTAAATTCTGCGGATTCTAGAGTTTGGAAATTTGATTGAGAATTCTTATAAGTAGATTAATTTTTTTTGGTGTAATAAATTTTATTTTGTAAAAAATGTACTTTGTCTCAAAAGTAATTGATACATAAGCAATATTCTTAACATCTAGAAATTTTAAGGAAAATTTTAATGATAAATTAAAAATTGGTAAAAATTTGTTTTTTACATTAATTAATTCAAGAAAAAAATTTTTTTTTACCTAAAATAATTTTTTAAAGTATTTAAAACTTATTAGAATACTTAAAAAAATTTTAAGATTATTGGTATTTTTAAACAAGTCGAAAATGTCTTTAATAAATGTTATTAAGTATCTTTATTGAAGAAAAAGGTATTTTTAAGTAAAATATAAGTTACCTTATTTGAAAATAAAAAAAAAAACCATTGAAATAACTTTAAATTTTGAGAAAATTAAAGGTTAATTGCTTTATAACATGATTTTGGATCTGCGCATGCGCTGGAACGGTTCTAGCGCATGCGCGCGAAGCCCGCGCAAATTTAAACGATGAATTTTTTAAATTGATAATTTTATTCCTTTTTTCTACTTTGTTATATTAATAAATAACTTTACTTTTTTGTAAAAAATATTGTAAGCTTAAAAAAATTTTAAAGAATTATTTTACGTCAATTCATTTTTAAAAAAAATTTTTCTTACACTTGAAATCATTAAGGTAAAAGACCCCATTAGTGGCACCTTTAACCCCTATTAGTGGCACTTTTTCTTTCAATGAAAAAATGTTCTACTTGAAAAAAAAATTAAAAATTTTAAACGACTAATTTAAAAAATTGAAAATTTTATTCTTTTTTAACTTTGTTATATTAATATGTACTTTTCTTCTTTGTAAAAAATATTATAAACTTTAAAAAATTTTGAAAAATTTTTTTACGTTAATTTATTTTTTTTTAAAATTTCTCTTACACTTAAAATCATTATTTAAAATATTTAAAATTCACTTTTGATTGTATAGAATATAAAAAAAATTTCAAGACTATCAATATAATTGAAACAAGTTAAAAATGTCTTTAATTAATATTATTAAGTATTTTAATCAAAGAAAAAAATACTTTTAAGTAAAATATAAGTTACCTTGTTTGAAAATAGCAAAAAAATGATTATAAAAACTTTAAATTTTGAAGAAATCAAAGGCTAGTATTTTACTAACATTACTTTAATTCTGCGCATGCGCTGGAACCGTTCCAGCGCATGCGTGAAGAGCCCGCGCAATTTTAAACGACAAATTTTACAAATTTACTATTTTATTCTTTTTTAACTTTGTTATATTATTAAATAACTTTACTTTTTTGTAAAAAATATTGTAAGCTTTGAAATATTTTAATTTTTTACCATTAAAAAATTTTTTTTCCATTAGAATTGTTAGTAAAATTAAGACAATTGTTCAATGAATTATTTTTTTTCTTCTGTATTATATGTTATTGATTCGCAAGCAAATAACTGGAATTAATTTAAATTGAATCTTCCGAAGTAACGATGAAGTTTGAAAAGATAATATTTTTATTGAATCAAGTACGAAACAAAAGAAAATTTTTTTGGGTGACTATGAATGAATCTTGTTTAAAAATAATATTACTTTTTTTCAAAAAAAAAAAAAAATGTTGTTTTGTTTATTCTGGCTTTAACTAAACAAGAAATTGCAGCCATGCAATTTATTTTTTTGGCCGTAAATTGCAATGAAAATAAATTGAAGCTTAACCCGTCAGCGTGTTTACAAATTTATTGTATTTAACTCGAGAAATTCTAGAGAAAATGTTTATTATAAACTACAAACTATATAAATAAATAAGAAACTAACTTTAGCGATCGATTATTCTATAAATACTCCGACGACCTAAAAGCCTATTTAATAATTAATCAGAGCGACATGCTATTAACAATATTATTTACTAAATAAATAAATAAAGTAAAAAGGTGTTTGTAAATATTTACCAACAAATCCTACGCCGTAGAGAACAAGCATAGTGGCCCAAAGGACCATACCGCCAGGGAGGTGTAGGTGGCGGACCAAACTTGGACCGCTTGAACCCGCGCACAGTAATTGACCACTTTTTTTTTTTATTAAAATAAATTTTACGCGCTTTCCACATTCAAATTTCGGGGTAACATTCGCATAAGCTTTATTACACTTCCCCGATTTCGATTTTAATTCACTTTTATTATTATTTACTAAGCCGACGACATCTATTAACTCTGTGAGATTATTTCTATTACCACTCATCTCGTAAAATCACCCTCAATAGTTTCTTCATTTTTACATCACTTTGGTCCATCCGAGGTTTTAACTGCAAAAGAAACAACATAATTTATCAATTATTATTATAAATAAATTTTGCTTTATTAAATAATGAATTTTGTTAAATTGCACTGTACTTTCTTAAATATTGACGTTTTTGAAGATATAAGCTCGTCCCGATGTTACACTTATCGAGAGCTTTCATTTGAGTACCCACATGCATATTTGATATATTTTTTATATATACATATATATGATATATATTTCAAAGATATAAGCTCATTCTGATGTTACACTCATCAAGAGCTTTCATTTGAGTACCCACATGCATTTTTTATATACTTTTCATATTTACATATATATAATATATATAAATATATAAAATATATGAAAAATTGATGTGGGTACTCAAATGAAAGCTCTCGATGAGTGTACTATCGAGATAAGCGTATATCTTTAAAAATGTCAATAGTTTACAAAATACAAGGTCATTTCTTAATTATTGACATTTTTTAAGATATAAACTCATTTTATGTTGCACTCATCGAGACCTTTCATTTAAGTACCCACATGGCATTTTTTATATATTTTATATATATGGTATTTGTGAAATATATAAATATATCAAATATATGAAAAATTGATGTGGGTACTCAAATGAAAGGGCTTGATGAGTATAACAACGGGATGAGCTTATATCTTTAAAAATGTCATTAGTTGACAAGATACAATGTCATTTCTTAATTATTGACATTTTTTAAGATATAAACTCATTTCGATATTAAACTCATCGAAACCTTTCATTTAAGTACCCACATGGCATTTTTCATATATTTTATATATATGGTATTTATGAAATATATAAATATATAAAATATATGAAAAATTGATGTGGATACTCAAATCAAAGGTCTCGATAAGTGTAACATCGGGATGAGCTTATATCTTTAAAAATGTCATTAGTTGACAAGATACAATGTCATTTCTTAATTATTGACATTTCTTAAGATATAAACTCATTTCGATATTAAACTCATCGAGACCTTTCATTTAAGTACCCACATGGCATTTTTCATATATTTTATATATATGGTATTTATGAAATATATAAATATATAAAATATATGAAAAATTGATGTGGATACTCAAATCAAAGCTCTCGATAAGTGTAACATCGGGATGAGCTTATATCTTTAAAAATGTCAATAGTTTACAAGATACAAGGTAATTTTTTAATTATTGACATTTTTTAAGATATAAACTCATCGAGACCTTTCATTTAAGTACCCATATGGCATTTTTCATATATTTTATATATATATGGTATTTATGAAATATATAAATATATAAAATATATGAAAAATTGATGTGGGTACTCAAATGAAAGGTCTCGATGAGTGTAACATCGAGATGAGCTTATATCTTTAAAAATGTCAATAGTTCACAAGATACAAGGTCATTTTTTAATTATGTATCTAGAGATAAAGAATTTTTGAATGCAGCCTAAATACATCATAATAAATTGACTATCGGTGATATAATAAATTTTCAAACAATCAATAATAATAATAATAATAATAATAATAATTGTTTTGTTCAAACAAAAGCATTATCCAATCGATAGCAAAAAAATAATAAAAGTCAATGATAATGATAAAAACTAAGTGCTTTTATACTTATAAAAAGAAAAGTAAAGTATAAAGTACTTCACAAAAATCCATCGACCTCATATTTCACACAATGAGCTTGATTATCCTTAGTACACAATATGAAACCAACCCGTTTGGAGGGCAACCTAATTTAAACATTATTAATTTAACCATGCGATTGTATAGTATGTAATGTATAATGTAACCAGCTCAACACACTTTTGATCTCTTCCTAGTCTACTACACAGACACTCATTATAATATACTGTGTAGCAGTCACTCGCTATTTCGGTTTAATGATGAAACTGGATCGTCACTCATTAATTGAAAACGTAACAATTTTATCTACTCAAATGGTTTAATTAAATTCCCTCAAACTCAATTCACGGACAAATGCTTTGTAGTTCGATTTTAACCCAAATTTACCTTATATCGACTAGCTTCGCTCTGGTTACAACAAACAATAACCCGAAACAATAATAACAAGTACGCTATCTTTTTAATTGTTTAATTATTATTATTGTCATTTTTTTTTTAATAAAAAAAAATTATACGGAACAATAGAAATTGTTCTAAAATTACATAGATGTCAACAACCTCAGACAATATTTTTTGGCTAAAATATTTTGGCAATTTTCCAAACTCGGTGAACCTCACAAACCCGAGAAATGTAATGAGTTTGATGGTAATGGTTTGTATATGTACATTAATATTGTAGACGTTGTTAGCTCGTGCGTGCAGGTTATATTAACTCAGATCTAAACTAAAACGTGAAATATTATATTTGTAACCAAGATAAAGATAATTACGTAATTATTTCCTAGTAGAACATATCCTGGCTGTTACATATATATACATCTAAAGAGAGTACGTAATAAAACACGTCAATCATAAGTCATAGCGGGAAAGCGAGTGTAATGTAGTTTGAAAAAGCTTTTGCTCTCTGAGCTTTGCTCCGTGTTTCGTCTTTTTCATTTCATTCTCACCGAGAGTCATTTATGATGATAAGTAATTAGGCTGCATTCGCAAATGCGCTATCTCTAGATACATAATTAAGAAATGACTTTGTATCTTGAGAACTGTTGACATTTTTAAAGATATTAGCTCATCCTGATGTTACACTCATCGAGACCTTTCATTTGAGTACCCACATCAATTTTTCATATATTTTATATATTTATATATTTCACAAATACCATATATATAAAATATATAAAAAATGCCATATGGGTACTCAAATGAAAGGTCTCGATGAGTGTAACTTCGAAATGAGTTTATATCTTAAAAAATGTCAATAATTAAGAAATGACCTTGTATCTTGTGAAATATTGAAATTTTTAAAGATATAAGCTCATCCTGATCTTACACTCATCAAGAACTTTCATTTGAGTACCCACATTAATTTTTCATATATTTTATATATTTATATATTTCACAAATACTATATAAATATATATATATATATATATATATATATATATATATATATATATATATATATATATATAAAATATATAAAAAATGTCATGTGGGTACTTAAATGAAAGGTCTCGATGAGTGTAACTTCGAAATGAGTTTATATCTTAAAAAATGTCAATAATTAAGAAATGACCTTGTATCTTGTGAAATATTGAAATTTTTAAAGATATTAGCTCATCCCGATAATACACTCATCGAGAACTTTCATTTGAGTACCCACATCAATTTTTCATATATTTTATATATTTATATATTTCACAAATACCATATATATAAAATATATAAAAAATGCCATGTATGTACTTAAATAAAAGGTCTCGATGAGTGTAACTTCGAAATGAGTTTATATCTTAAAAAATGTCAATAATTAAGAAATGATCTTGTATCTTGTGAAATATTGAAATTTTTAAAGATATAAGCTCATCCTGATCTTACACTCATCAAGAACTTTCATTTGAGTACCCACATTAATTTTTCATATATTTTATATATTTATATATTTCACAAATACTATATATATATATATAATATATAAAAAATGTCATGTGGGTACTTAAATGAAAGGTCTCGATGAGTGTAATATCGAAATGAGTTTATATCTTGAAAAATGTCAATAATTAAGAAATGACCTTGTATTTTATGAACTATTGACATTTTTAAAGATATAAGCTCATTCCGATGTTACATTCATCAAGACCTTTCGTGTGAGTACCCACATCAATTTTTCATATATTTCATATATTTATATATATGTATAGATGAAAAATATATAAAAATGCATGTGGGTACTCAAATGAAAGCTCTTGATGAGTGTAACACCGGGATGAGCTTATATTTTAAAAAATGTCAATATTTAAAAAAGTACAGTGCAATTTAATAAAAATAATTATTTAATAAAGCAAAACTAATTATTTATATTTCACAAGTCACGGCAGTCACATAGTGACTGCAAAGTTGCTAGTTGCACGGTAAAATGTTACCCGCATGAACTTTTAATTGCATTACATCAATCATTACCCGGGAAAATTTATTCATTAATTTTTCTCGGCATTTATGTCAAAAGCTGAGCTTTTAATTTCGAGACAAGCTTAGATGCGGATAAATTGACAGCTTCATTGTGCTTGCAGGGATTCAAAGGTTACGTCAATCGATTTTTTATTTAAATGCACTTGACTTATAACATATGATGTGATTTATCATCGGTTTATGAGAAGTTTAACACTGAAAAGTGTTTTACTATTTGCAAATCACTTTTTCAGAGGATTTATTTGTTTATTCAAGTGTTAGAGTATCAATAAGCTTTGAATTATTGATCATGTTCAAAGAAAAATTTATGACAAGTGATTCTTACGAAGAAACACTTCAAAGATACTTGAAGAAATAAAACTTTAAGGACGCTACCAAGTAAATCACTTTTCTTGCTATCTTTATGAAATTTTAAATACACATTTATTATTTATAAGCATCCTGTGTAAGCATTCTAAAAGGTTCACTCAAAAAAGTTTTTATTCCTAGACTAAAAAAAAAAACTTTTTGTCTTAATTAATTTTTTTTTTTCAAGTGTCAAAACAATTAAATTAAAAAAAAAGTTATTACTCGGAAATCAATTCATTTTTAAAATAAAAAATAGAAATTATAAATGCGATGCTCAAGACTGGACTCGAACCCTGATCCGACCACGCGTGAAAAGAAGAGATCTACGTAAAGTAGTCAAATTTTTAAAACTTCCTGGAAATTTGTAAATTCCGTCTACGAAGCCTAATAATTAATAAAAAAATTAATAAACAGTAGATTTCCGGGATATTTAATCAAATAATTAAGTTTGAAAATTGCAATTTTTACATGTAAAATGGAGATTTCACCAGCTGTGTATTTGGTTAAGAATTTAATGCAATTAACGATTTAAAAAAAATTTTATTTTCATTGAATTTCATTGAAAAAATAATAAGCTTTCGATTAAAACAATAAAAAAAGTAGCTTTCCGAACGTATTACGGAGATATTTTATATTTTTTATGAAAATCACTCGGAACTTGCGTTCTTTAGTCTTGAATTTGACTTGGCAACACCGCTTGCGCAGTTACTCAGTGCATAAGTATCCGCGGTTTTTAAAATGCTAGAAGATCTTAGTAATTTTAGTTAGACAGTAAACATAAATAAATTTGAAGGTTAGGGACACTCTTGCGGTGTTGTCAAGTATATACCGGTAATTCAGAGCGCTATATTTTTTATTAATCAATTAAATGTTAATAATTATTTAATAAGTAAATTTTTCGGAAATTTCCTCAAAAATGTTATTAATTAATTTTAAGATACATAACAAAAGTATTTCTATGCATTATTTTTTTAAAGAAATTCATTACACTAGGAGGGTACTTGGATCTCCTTAAAATATAATTTTTTTATTCCTTAATAAGGATAAAAAAATTTTTCTTGAGTATCTATAAAATAACTTTAAGTAGAAAAACAAAGAGATCACATTGTTTCCTTTGTCAAACAAGCAGAGAGTTTTAATTGAATTTTCGAGTCTATATACTTTCGTGTGTCTACGCTAAAATTAAACGATAAGATCGATCGTCGCTACTCACCAAGGCACATATTTATAAATAACTTTTTTCAAGAGACTTACACGTGATTTTAATGTCATCTCTTTTGCAATTAGCTTGTTTTAAAAATAGTAATTGTCTCTTCTTACCTATAAATGCACTTTTGTAACACAAAAAATTATCTTTGTATGTTTAAACTTCATTTTTTAAATCACTATTTCTCATTTAAAACTCATTGAAGATTATTTTCTATTTTTTAGTTTGGTTTTTTATTAAAGCGCGTTTTAAATTATTTAAAACAATTATTTATTTTGTACTTTTTAGTTCGATTTACCGTCAAAGCGTGGATTTTACTTTTTCAAACTATAATTTTTAAAAATTGTAAAACGTACGAAAGATCCCTAGTTGATGCTAACCTTAGTCATAAGCTCGTCTCAAAGATTAACCTATGAATGTCTTAGTACTTGCATTAGTACTTGGCGCTCGGCACTGCCGTGTCTTCGGATATAAAAACCCGGAAATCCTGTCGATCCTGGTCAGGATAATCGGACAAACTTATTAAACAATTGTATTGTCATCGGTCCTTGATAATTGTGCAAAGTTTTAATTTAATCCTAGGTTCTGAAGTGCCCGAAAATCCAGTTCAAAGATTCGTTACATAGACAGATACATAGATACAGGCGAAGCTAATAAAAGCGTGTTAAAAAAAGATCTTTTGTAGAAAAAAATGGTCTTATTTAGTGATAAGCGCTTAAAATTTTGATTGCTTAAGTTGGAAAGAAGAGTAATTTGTCTTTTGTTACTTAAACTTGGGTATCTCATATTGAAGACCTCGAAATCCTACCCGCAATAGACCCATTGACTTTAACACATTCAAATCTTGCACCCAGTAGAGGAATAAAAGAATTATTCAGATCTACGTCCCGCATCTTAAAAGGATTTACGGAGATTTGAATTCTTTAGATTTATTTCTACTAAGATATCTGAAAAAAAAGAAAATTAACAAACCATGAGGGTTTACATTCCAATTTAGTATCAAATTTAGAATAAATTTTGTGTGTCCAAAAAGTAACCGAGAATCTGAGATTTGATATAAAAAGAAATAAGAAATGTTGGATTCTTGCAAGTGCTAACAAATTACTCGGCTAAATGCTTAACGCGGGTAGTTTTAACTCAAATTAATTGGAGTGATAATTAATGCTAAAGAATTACACGCCCTTGAAGTTAAAAAGGCAAAAATTTGCAGGTTTAATGTGAATTCATTTTAGTAATAAAGAAGAAATTTAAATGTATTTATTAAGCTCGTTGAATTTTTAAAAATGAGATTAAATATATTCTAGTAGTGAATTTTTTATTTTTAGTTGAGAATAATGAAGACTTTTTTTGTGTAAAGAGAAGAGTACTTACAAAGATTGACAAAGCTTGTAAAAATTGTAAATTGAAAGGGAGTTTTTAAATAAAAAGTTAATTTTATATCTGAAGAGAAAGAAGAAAAAAGCATTAATTCACTTTTTAAGTTGGAACTTGTTTGACTTTGTGTCGCATAAAAGAGGGCAATTTATCAAATGCGAAAGCTAAATCGTGACACTTGCGATGATATTCGTAAATATATAATATCAGTATTTGTTTTAGTATTATTTAACAAATCTTCACTTGTTGAGCCAACATCTGTTTTAGAATTGAATAAATTATAATTACTGTAGATAAATTTGTCGCTCAACCCGAGACGTCCGTCATTAATTATTGTATAAATAGGTTGTTTTCATAGTCAAAGGATAAAAACAATATTCAAAGTATTAAAAGAACATAAAGAAGAAATTTCAGAAACAGATTTGATATTTATAAAAATGACGCTTTTGATTCCGTTTATTACAAAAGAAACTGATTGAAAAAAGCAATTCTACAACGCGAATTAGTCTGTGTGAGCGGAAGGATGGCTGTAAACATGATAGCGGCCAAGAAACTTATGGTAGCAACCCCAATTTTTTGAATTAGCTTGATAAATTTGGTGAGTGTTACGCTTATTGAATATCATCAGCCAAATCCGTGGAGTTTGTTTATAAAAATGATATTTGCTTAGATAAAATATGACGCTTGTGTATAAAAACATAACAACAGTACTCGATTTGTCAGGTGAGAGTGGCGGCGCCACTAGCTCGTTAAACGGTTATGCCCAAAATTGTAAGGCCGGTGATTGTAGTCCAGGTGTCGCTGTACGTTAATTCTTTCTCGCGGACTTTTTAAATTAATTTTCCCTGTTTGATAGTTACTTTTTTATTTGTTTTATTTTTATCATTACTTAAATATTATTAGTGTGTTATGGTTTTTTAAAATTGACATTCAATTTTAAAATCCTTATTTTACGTTAATTCATTATTTAAGTTACAAATTTAGTTTTAGTTTCTTGCTGTACTATAATGGAGAACAAAATCCGTAAAATTTCAAATTTTTTATTTAACTTTATATTGAATCAATTTTTATGTTTTAAAGTATATAAAATTAACAATAATAATAATTTTATTAAAAAAAAGAAATCTACTTTTTAAAATCACCTCTTATTTGTTAAAATATTTTAACTTTAACAAGACTTATAAACAAAAGCTCGAACTTAAAAAAAAAAGCTTAAATTTTTCGGTCCCAGGAAGAAATTTCTCAAAGTACAAAAGTGAGTCAGTGAAAATGTGCGAGTGATAAAATCCCGTAGAATACAAAATTTCTCATCTTTTTCACTTTAAATAGGCAAACAAAGTAACAAAAGATTAAGCGAAATAATTTAACAATCGCGTTTGAATAATAAGTAACCACATTACCAGAATCAACCCCAATAAATCGTGATTGCAAATGAAATATCGATTAACTAAAATGAATAAACACTAATGATAAATGACAATAAACAACAATACTGAATAAATATAAACCGAGCTCTAATATTAAAAAAAAATACTTTACATTAAAGCGAGTGACAATCACAGCCGACGTCATTAGCGGTATTATTTATTAGTGAGCTTTATATAAATAGTATCTTTATCACTTATACTTAGTAAAAGAAACAGTCTGGCCCGGGGAAGTAAAAAGAGGGTTAAGGGGTCGAGTATAGCTCAGCTCATTATTTTTTTTCCGCCACTATTCCAGTAAAGAATCCAATAGACTATCTTATGAACTATGAAACACTAGACCACTTGAGTATTCGGCATTCGGCGTTCGGCATGCCATGACGAATCCTCATTATAATCTTTAGGGGTGAGTTTTTAGTTGCCTAGACGATCGCACGTGCCAACACTCGTTTAAATTCCACTTTTATTTATGTACATTTGTTCTTCAATAATTTATCTGTGTACTAGTCATTTTTTCTCAAAAAAATTTTTCTTCCGTATTTAATCGAAGGTAAAAGCCCCAATTATTGAAACTATTAGAGACAAAGTTATGAATTGATTTGTTTTAAGCAATCAAATATCAATATCGTTGAATTTTGTTTGTGGTAATGTCTCAAGTAATGTTTTTACTAATCAAATTTTTTAAAATTATAATCACTGATATTTACTAATTAATTTTAAATAATTAAATAGATTATCCGGATACACCAATTATTGGCAGGTTAAAAAACTGATTGATCTAATTATTGACATACCTTCACCCCAATTATTGACACCTATACTAAGCATGCCTACAATCATCTGCTTATTCTTATTTATCCAAACTTATTATTAAGTAATAAATTTTATTAAAGTTTATTAATGATAGTTTCCATAAATTAATTACTTTTAAAAATATAAAAATTTATTTAAAAATAATTTATTTAATCAGAAGAGTTCAAACTCTTACAGTTAATTTTTTAGGTTAAAGTCAAAAAAAGGCGTGATAGCGCTGTAAAATGGCGGTCAATATGAGATTCAACTTAAAAATTATCAACTAGTTATTGACACCTATTATTTAAATATTATAAAGCATACAATTAATTTCGATTATTCAATTTTATAAATTTTTCATATATTGTTAATTAAAAAAAAAAAAAAAAAAGATAGATAGATATTTATTATTATGCCAAGGCTTAATGGCTGAATGGCAAATACAAAATTACATATTTGATAATATACAGTACAAATAACGATAAACATTATTTATTTAACTACTTATTTTAATATTGATTGATTAATTTTCAATCTATTTCTATTTTATGTATAATATTTAGATTTTGATTTAACTGAGAAAATAACTAAAAATCACGTTTTTGCTCACATACAAAATTCAATTAGCAATTTGTTGTTATGTCCTACTTTGTTGTTAACAATTTATATTTTTGGTTTATTTCATACAATTTTCAAACAATATTAGATCTTAAATGACGAACAATTTTCATATATCTTACAATGACTTTCTTGATATTAGGATACAATAATTTAAATATCTAAATTAAACAAGTAATCAAATAATCTATTCTTAAATGCTTCAAGACTAGTTGCGTTTATTATTTCATTTGGTAATTCTTCCCAGAGACGAATTGCAGTAACAACAAAAAGAAGTTTCATAATAAATTGTACAGAAATTTGGCATTTTAAAGTTAATGTTGTTTTTCTTTACTGCTAGTCTTTCTGATCGTCTTACATCTGTATCTTCAATGAACAATTCACGCAGATAACTGGGTTTACCAACAAGTAATAATTTATAGAAATAACAGCCTAAAAAGTAGATACTAAAAAGATGATATTATTAGATGAAGAAATGAATTTAAACTCGGCACTTAAAAAAAATGCTTTTCTAATAAAAGTTGTTAAGAAAATAAACGTTCATAAGCTGGTTTGATGAACTGGTGGTAACTTTATTTTTTTTTTTAATATTTAATATTTAATATTTAGAACTGACAGTAATTTTTTTCAATTTTTTAATTAATTAGAATTTAATAAAAATGTATATTATAGTTATTCTTATTACAGATGATTAAATATATTCAAAAATAATTTAGGGTGTCAATATTTAGACCCCTGTCAATAATTGGGGCTTTTACCTTAGCGCTTCCTTAAAATTTTATTTAAAGCTTTTTAATTGAAAATTTAATTTTTTCAAACATTAGAAAAATTATTTAAAGATTGTAAGTACTTGGTCGAAAAAAATAATTTTTGAATTATTTTTTTTAAGGATTTTTTTAAGTGATTAATATAAAAATTAATTTATTAAAAATTTGAAGTCTTACTAGCAGGCAGTCACTACGTGACTGCCGAAAATTACGGATTATAAGTAGGAAAATTTAGGCTTAATGATTTTTTGATATTTATGACTCTATACATAGTCTGGGTACTTTTTAAATAAATTTTGAAAATAATAGTGCTATCACAGTATCAATTAAAAATAATTTAATGGACAAATGTGACGGAATAAATTTATAGAACCAACAAACTATTAAAAATTCCTTCAAAAACTTTAAATAAAAAATTGACTACTAAAAAATATATAAAACCAAAAGTTACTTGTTCTTATCTCGACCATTCTGATGATACCAAATTAAACTAAAAAAATTCCTTCAAAAATAATAATAAGCTCGTCGGAAAATTTTCCTTACTCTCTCAGTTATTTAAATCATAAATAACTATCGCTGAAAAAATATCAAACCCAATTTACGATAAAGATATACCCGTTAAAAATTTTTCTTAGTCTCTTAATTATATAAATTAATTTTTGACTTATAACCACATTGACTTGTACAAAACAAAATAAATATATAAAAAAATTTTGTTTATCAAGAAATTCTAATCTATATGTAACTACTTCAAAAACTTATCATAATAAATTAATAATTTTAGAAAAGCATTTGGAACATTGAAAAGGCACTAATTCAGGTTTCGACCTTTCCAATTCTTAAATTTAATTTAAAAAATTCATTTTATCATATTAATACACCAAAGTTAAATTTTTCCTTATTCTCTTTTATTTAGAGATTTTTAACTTCCCGCTAAGAAAATCTCAGATTTTCAAAAATCGGGAAGTTATTGGTTTTACCCCGTTTTACAAAAAGTCGAGTTTTCATCAGATCTCGACGTTTGAGGGTCACAGGAAGCTTCCCTGACTATCCCCGTGAGGGTGTCACTATGCCTGTATGTGTGTGTGTGTGTGTATGTAAGTATGTAAGTATGTAAACCTCTCATAACTATTGAATGGCTCCACCGATTCGATCGCGGTTGGCGCCATTCAAAAAGTCTTGTCCAAACTTAGATTTTGGATACAATTTGGATCGATTCGGACCGATAGATTTCGAAAAATCTAAAAAAAACTGAAAAAAAAAAATTTTTTTCAAAAGTGGTTTTTTTGGAATAGCTTTCGAACAGCTTCATCGATCAACTCCAAAAATTAATCAGCTTTTAACCTTGAAAAACCACGTCAATCGCCGCTAATCCGGTCAAAATCGGTTAATTCGTTCGAGAGATATCGTGCAGAAAAGAAAACCCAAAAAAGTGATTTTTCGGAATTACTCCAAAATTTCTAGTTTGATCAATATAAACTTAAAAATTTTTCATAATGCTTAAAAAACTACGTCGAATGCCGCCAACCGCGTGAAAATCGGTTCATTCATTCAAATTTATTGCGGTTTGAAAACTCAAAAAATAGTGTTTTATTAACCTTCTATCAAACTTTTGAGCTTGAAAAGCTCAAAAGCATAGAAAAGTTATCTTTTTGAGCTCGAAGAGCTTAAAACAACATATAAATTGTATTTTTGAGCTCGAAGAGCTCAAAAACGTCGTAAATGCAATTTCAGCGCCCAGGTATGGAATTAGCGGGAATTTGCAAGGATGGCCTTCAGGGTCAACCGTTTTCCTAATTTTTACTCTCTATTTTAAAAATGATTTAATTTTTTTTATCTTGCTAAATTATGTAAATCCTTTCTCTTACAAATCTTCAATATAAATAATAATTATTTTATTTTTTAAGAGCCTGTAACGTTAATCTTAACATTAATTTTGTCGCTGCAAAATTTGAGTTATAATAAAACTTAGAATCTTTTTTCTACAAGCGAGCGCGGAGCGCTACCATGCGCACCCTAGCGGCAGATTCTGAACTAATATTCGGACTTAAATTATATTCTGCTGCGTTACGATTTTTTTAATCTATTATTTATTTTTTTAATTAATTAATTAATTTTATTAGTAATAATTTATTATAGTTTAATTTATTACAGCTCAATTTTTTTTTTCAAAAGAAAACTAATGAAAAAAACTTGTGCCCGTAATTGTAAAAATGTCATCGAGGGTGTAACGCTTGATTTACGTTTTCCATTCTCTATAATTTCACCTGTTTTATTACTTTCCCAGACTCTACGGTATAAAGTCGTTTGGACGATAGTAAAAATGTCATCAGATAGCACTTACCGCTATTAACGGATCGGTCCGATATTCTATCCCCTCATTTTTGGATACTATCTTGATCGATTATCGCCCGTCTGCCGGTTTGAAATAATCATTTTTAATTTCAGAGATAACTAATCACCACTTTTTAGCTTTTGTTTCACAATAGTGTTCTAAAAATACTTTTATTGTAATGTCAATTGAGAGGTATTTTTTCTTTTATAATTATAACATCAGAAAAAATACATATTTTTTCACCAAAAAATTTTACAGTAAATTTTTCTCTCTTAAAATTCAAAATTTTAGTCTTAAAAAAATTAAATATCAATTTTAATTTTTTTTTTTGATTTATAAAAAATTTATATATAATTTTTAATAATTATATAACTATTGAGGGTTAATATTTCAAAAAATATTTATGGTTTATTGTCACGGAAGAAAAATAAATAAATATTGATTTTTTTTCCGTCTCAAAAAATTAATCAATTAATTTTTACAACAAATAAATTTTTATTTAAAAATTTTTTTGACAATAAAAATTATTAAAAATTATCTAAATTAATTAAAAAGGTATCAATAAAATTCCTTTTAAAAAATGAGGGAAAAAAATATTATTTCTATAAATATCTTTAAAAAAAATCAATGAATTTTTATTTATAAAAATTATTGAGTTAAAAATAAAAAATTAAATTTTTATCGATAAAAATTTGAAAAATTTCTTTAAGTCAATATAAACATTGAGAATTTTTGAATGAAAGAATCCCGAATTTCCGCGCCTGTTTTATAACACATCCTGAATATTTAATCAATGTCAATAAAATCTTCCCCTATTAGCCCTTATCTATAAACGAACAACAAGTCATCCCGAAAATATTAATAAAATAATAAAAAGCAAAAACCCACAATACGGATGAGTAAATTAATTAAAATTAGTACAAAGCAGGTATATTTTTTCTAATTAAGTCACGATGTGACACGAATCACGTGGCATTGCATTACCGAGCTGTTGCGGTCGATTTCATTGATCGTATGTGCTTGTCAAGTATAAAAGTTATATTATATACTGTTCAGTATATCTAAATTCGACCTCGCATTCATCTCGACTTCAAAAGCTATTACTGACTCCATAATACATCATATATTATATTATATTCCTTATAAAAAGTTTTTTAAAGGCTTTTGGTTGTTACCACCTTATATCTTTTGTTCTTCTTTCTAAAATTTTTTTTTTTTATTTATTTTAAAATAAAATTTACTTTATTTTTAGTCTCAAAAAATTGAATAATAAATTCTACATTTTTCTTCAATATTATTATTATTATTATTATTATTATTGTTATTATTATTATTGCATGAGAATGTAAAATAGCAATAAAATGAATAATAATAATAATTTTTATGAAAAATTTCAGCATTATATTATTATTATTATTATTATTATTATTGTTGTTGTTATTGTTATTATAATTGTTATTATTATTGCATAAGAATGTAAATTAATAATGAAATAAATAATAATAATAATTTTTATGAAAAATTTCAGCATTATGTTATTATCATTATTATTATAATAATGATCACTGATTCTCTTCTAGTTATTATAAACTTATCTATATTATTAGGAGACTAAGTAAAATTTTATGGCCAGTGTATTTATATAATAAAATAAGTTTTTATCAAGTATTTAGGCTGCATTAAAAAATGCTCTATAGCTAGATACATAATTAAGAAATGACCTTGTATCTGGTGAACTATTGACATTTTTAAAGACATAAGCACATCCCGATGTTACACTCATCAAGACCTTTCATTTGAGTACCCACATCAATTTTTCATATATTTTATATATTTATATATTTCACATATATCATATATATAAAATATATGAAAATTGCCATGTGGGTACTTAAATGAAAGGTCTATATGAGTGTAACATCGAAATGAGTTTATATCTTAAAAAATGTCAATAATTAAGAAATGACCTTGTATCTTGTAAACTAATGAAATTTTTAAAGATCTCAGCTCATTCCGATGTTACACTCATCGAGACCTTTCATTTGAGTACCCACATCAATTTTTCATATATTTTATATATTTATATATTTCACATATATCATATATATAAAATATATCAAAAATGCCATGTAGGTACTTAAATAAAAGGTCTCGATGAGTGTAACATCGAAATGAGTTTATATCTTAAAAAATGTCAATAATTAAGAAATGACCTTGTATATTGTCCACCAATGACATTTATAAAAATATAAGCTCATCCCGATATTACACTCACTGATACCTTTCATTTGAGTACCCATATCAATTTTTCATATATTTTATATATTTATATATATTATATATATATATATATATATATATATATATATATATATATATATATATATATATATATATATATATATATATATATATATATATATATGTATATATGAAAAATATATAAAAATGCATGTGGGTACTCAAATGAAAGCTCTTGAAGAGTGTAACATCAAAATGAGCTTATATCTTCAAAATATACATTATATATATGTATATATGAAAAATATATCAAAAATGTATGTGGGTACTCAAATGAAAGCTCTTGATGAGTGTAACATCAAGATGAGCTTATATCTTTAAAAATGTCAATAGTTAAAAAATTACAGTGCAATTTAACAACATTCATTATTTAATAATCCAAAATTTTATTTATTTATAATAAATTACGGCAGTCACATAGTGACTGCAAATTTGCTAGTTAATAATAATATCAACAATTTTTCAAAAAAATAGTTTTTGAAAAATTTTGCCTCTATTATTATTATTAAAATTTTTTTTTTAATTTTTTAAATAATTCCAAAAATTTTTTTACCTTATTAATTAATCCATCAATAAATATTCTTCCGACATATTCGCGCGGAAAATTTTATCTCAGATAAAATTTTTTCCACACCACAAATTTACAAATTTATTTATTACGTCTTTCTTATAAAAAAAAAAATTATAAAAAGTAAAAATTAATCATTAACCAAATCACTATTGTCAATACTTTGCTGAAATCACTTACATTTTAAATTTCTTTTCAATAAAAAAAAAGAAAAGACAATCTTAATTTATTAAAAAAAAAATTTTAAGCACAAATTAATTCAAAATTTCACAAAAAAAAAAAATAAACAGTAACTAACGAGCGCAAAAAGCCAAACTAATGTTGTCGGTATTAATGCGGCCGAACAGAACAACGGGAATGAAGCGCTGACACTGAAAGCTCGCCGGGGCGTTCACGAAAGCCAACTACGAACCGGGGTGGCTTGGGAACGAAGCTGGAGGAGAACAAGAGGAACGAAGCGGAGGGAGGAGATAGAGAGTGGGAGAAAGGGTGAGTGATAGTACAGACTGTATAGTGTATAATGTATTATATAGAGTACAGTATGTATATATAGTACAGAGAAGAGCTTGAAAGCTCAGAGCCTCAGAGAGTGCCCGGGCTGCTCGTGATGCGGAGCCACTCGTGCACTGTTATATATTTATATATAAATATATAAATATATAAACTGGATATAGATATCACTGAGAAAAATGCATCAAAAAGCTCGCAATATCGCTGAGGCTTCTAGAATTAAGATTTTTGTTGCAATGTAAACGGAAAAAAGTAAACAATGTAATAAATAATAGTCGATTTATAATAAGTAATGATCAACTAGAAAAAATTACCATTTCAAACAGTAAAATCGTGATTTTAACAATCACTTTATAATATTTATCATTTAAATGCTACAATTTATTATTTAAATAGAAGAAAATACTATTTCAAACAGTAAATTCGCTATGTGAAAGTCGGCAATTTTAAAGTATAATAATTAAGAATTTTGACTTTGATATTTATCATTTCGTACCTAAAAATGATTTTATGATATGTAAAAAATATAAACTACAGTTACTAAATTTTTATACAAGCAACGTCAATATTTATAAAGTGAAATGGTAAATTTTAAACGCAACGCTAAAAATCAAACTATAATTATTGATTGGCTTGGACTGGTAAAATATATATTTTAAGAGTAGAATTTTTACTGTTTCAAATTTTAAATTCTGCGAGTATGAGACCTTTCCCTTCTCTTCATAGTATAAACTATATATTGAAAGAGCAATTTTTACTGTTTGAAACTGTAATGTTTTAAGAGTAAAGAGTCGTTATTTACTATAGTGACAGCTACTAATCAAATTTTTGATATTAAATTATGAATTGTGCACGGAAAGAAGTAAACTGTAATAAATAATAGTCGATTTATAATTAGTAATGATCAACTGGAAAAAATTACCATTTCAAACAGTAAAATCGTGATTTTAACAATCACTTTATAATATTTATCATTTGAATGCAAAGATTTATTATTTACATGGAAGAAAATACTATTTCAAACAGGAAATTCGCTATGTCAAAGTCGGAAATTTTAAAGTATAATAATTAAGAATTTTGACTTTGATATTTATCATTTCGTAACTAAAAAATGATTTTATGATATGTAAAAAATATAAACTACAGTTACTAAATTCCTATACAAGCAACGTCAATATTTATAAAGTGAAATGGTAAATTTTAAACGCAACGCTAAAAATCAAACTATAATTATTGATTTGCTTGGACTGGTAAAATATATATTTTAAGAGTAGAATTTTTACTGTTTCAAATGTTAAATTCTCCGAGTATGAGACCTTTCCCTTCTCTTTATAGTATAGACTATATATTGAAACGGCAATTTTTACTGTTTGAAACTGTAATGTTTTAAGATGAAAGAGTCGTTATTTACTATAGTGACAGACCAATCACATTTTCGATATTAAATTATAAATTGGAGGTTTTTTCCGTGCATCAAAAAGCTCGCAATATCGCTTGAGGTTTCTAGAATTAAAATTTTTTGTCGCAATGTCTCATTGATTTTTAAGTAATTTTGGTAATGGATTTTTTGATTGTAATTACAGTGCAAGGGTGCAAGACTCCAGATGACGAGTGCACAAATAGGTCAGAAAGAAACTGCAGCTTTTTATAGCAAATTAGTGTACCGAGAAATAACGGGGCTTGAGAGCTTTTTTTACGGTTTCTTGTTCTGTTCATTTGCGGTATTTCATCAGAAACTAAAGAGGAAATGTCCGCTGTCATGTTTATGGCTGTAGTACGAGAATTATTTATAGATTTTGACGTTTTATTTAGTAGTTGAGGAATTTATGAATGAAAAAATTAATTTTTAAAGAATTTACACGAAAAAAATTAAACTTTACACGGAAAGAAAAATTTCTTGACTGGAGAACAAAATTCTTGGCTTAAGAAAATTTTCGGATGACTGAAGGAAGACCGAAGGATGACTGAAGGAAGACCGAAGGAAGAAGTTGTGTTGGCCGAAGTAAAAATTTTTCTTGAAATTCTATTTTTGGTGGAAGTTATTTTTTCTTAATTCAAATTATCATAAATACTTGATACAATAAATTTTTGTATTTGATCAAGATTTTTAGATACTTTAGGGAAACAGTACCACCTACTTCAGCTGAAAAAATAATTTTTTCGCCTTGAAAAAATTTTTCTCTTGAATATTTGATACCTATTTTATATTATTTTAGCGTGCAATTATACATATTGAATGAAAAAAAATGATGAAATATTATTTGATCTTCCCATGTGACATGTTAATCAATAGAAATATTAATGAAAATTTACTTCTATCTTTATATTTAAATTTTTGGAGCAAGAGAGAAATTTTCTCAAGACAAGAAAATTAACTTCTATCAAGAACTAAATTTTTTGAAGCTTCGAGGCTGAATTTTCTCAAAACAACAAGATTTTCTTGACTTAAATAAATTTTCTTGGATCAAGATACGTATTTCTTAACGCAAGAGAATTAATTTTGTTGGAATACGTGTAATTTCTTGTGTCAAAAAAAAATTTTTTTTTTCGCTCAAGAAAATAATTAAGAAGAAAAATATTTTCTTGGCTCAAGTGAACCTTTTTTTCTGTGTAAAATTCACTCGGATTCCAGTTAATTTTTATAGTTTCAAACAGTACAGTGGACATCAGGGTGGCACAAATGTAAATATTACAAAACTTAATGTAGAAAGTGTAAAAGCCACTATTTATAATTTAATATCGAAAATGTAATTAGTAGCTGTCACTATAGTAAATAACGACTCTCTCATCTTAAAAAATTACAGTTTCAAATAGTAAAAATTGCCATTTCAATACATAGTCTATACTATGAGGAGAAGAGGAAGGTCTCACACTCGGAGAATTTAACATTTGAAACAGTAAAAATTCTACTCTTAAAATATATATTTTACCAGTCCAAGCAAATCAATAATTATAGTTTGATTTTTAGCGTTGCGTTTGAAATTTACCATTTTACTTTGTAAATATTGACGTTGCTTGTATAGAAATTTAGTACACGGAAAAAAAAATATTGTTAAAATGACTATCCAACGTATCCTCAAATGACGTTTCCTTAAAATAACGATCCGGATTGCTGATTTGAGGATTCATTTGTTTGACTTAAGCATACAGAGTATAGCTCTTGTCAATATATGTAGTTTCGTCAAAACAGGCAACTGTTTTGTTAACGTGAGGATCTGTATAGTTGAATTAACTAAATGTAACGCTAAAATAATGATATGGATCGTCATTTTGATGATCCGCTGTATAGCTGAATTGGCTATACAGCGTAAATCTCTAAAAAAATGACTATACGGCGTATAGTCAGAATAACGATACGAATCCTTATTCTAACGATATTTTTTTCTCCGTGTAGCTGTAGTTTATATTTTTAACTATCATAAGATCATTTTTTAGGCACGAAATGATAAATATCAAAGTCAAAAGTCTTAATTATTATACTTTAACATTTTCGACTTTCACATAGCGAATATTACTGTTTGAAATAGTATTTTCTTCCATGTAAATAATAAATTCCAGCATTTAAATGATAAATATTATAAAGTAATTGTTAAAATCACGATTTTACTGTTTGAAATGGAAATTTTTTCCAGATAATCATTACTTATTATAAATCGACTATTATTTATTACAATTTACTTTTTTCCGTGTACAACTTAAAAAGTGAATTAATTCTTCTTTCTTCAGTTGAAAATAAACTTTTTATTTAAAAATTCCCTATTACTTTACAAACTTTACAAGCTTTGTCAATCTTTGTAAGTACTCTTCTCTTTACACAAAAAAAAATTTTTTTATTATTTTCAACTAAAAATAAAAAATTCACTAAGGTAAAAGCCCCAATTATTGACGCTATAAGAGACAAAGTTATGATTTCATTTTTTTTAAGCAATCAAATATAAATATCGATGAATTTTGTTTGTGGTAATGTCTTCAGTAATGTTTTAACTAATCAATTTCTTTTTTTAAAATGATAATCAGTGATATTTACTAATTAATTTTAAATAATTAAATATATGATCTGGATACACCAATTATTGACGGGTTAAAAAACTGATTGATCTAATTATTGACGTACCGTAACCCCAATTATTGACGCCCCTACTGCACATGCGTCGAATCATTTGGTTATATTGTTATTTATCAAAAACTTGATATAAAGTAATCAATATTATTAAAGTTAATTAATAATAATTTCTATGAATGAATAATTATTATGAAAAATATAACAATTTATTTAAAAACTTATTTAACACTAAAACACGCCGAGTTATTTGACAGTTAAAAGCCTTGAATATAATCGCGTATATAACGTATTTTATACTTAAAAAAAAAGGCGTCATAGCGCTGTCGACTGGCTGTCAATATGGGATTCACCATAAAAATTATGAACTAGTTATTGACTCCCATTATTTAAATATCATAAAGCATACAATTAATTTCGATTATTTAATTTTATAAATATTTCATATATTGTTAATTAAAAAAAAAATAGATCATATAATTACATGAAAAAATTAATTTAAACTCGGCAGTTAAAAAAAATGCTTTTCTAACCAAAGTTGTTAAGAAAATAGACGCTCGTAAGCTGATTTGATGAACTGGTGCTAACTTTATTTTTTTTTAATGATTAATATTTAATATTTTGAACTGAATGTAATTTTTCTCAATTTTTTAATTAATTAGAATTTAATAAAAATTTATTTGATCGTTATTCTTATTACAGATAATTTAATATATTTAAAAATAATTTAGGGTGTCAATATTTAGACCCCCGTCAATAATTGGGGCTTTTACCTTAAGGTAATTACTAGAATATTTAAAATCATTTTTTTAAATTTAACAAGCTTAATTTATACATTTAAATTTTTTCTATTACTAACATGAATTCACATTAGACCTGAAAATTTTTGCCTTTTTAACTTCAAGGGTGTGTAATTCTTTAGCATTAATTATCACTCCAATTAATTTGAGTTAAAACTACCCGCGTTAAGCATTTAGCCGAGTAATTTGTTAGCACTTGCAAGAATCCAACATTTCTTATTTCTTCTTATATCAAATCTCAGATTCTCGGTTACTTTTTGTACACACAAAATTTATTCTGAATTTGATCCCAAATTGGAATGTAAACCCTCATGGTTTGTTAATTTTCTTTTTCTTCAGATATCTTAGTAGAAATAAATCTAAAGAATTCAAATCTCCGTCAATCCTCCTAAGATGCGGGACGGAGATCTGAATAATTCTTTTATTCCTCTACTGGGTGCAAGATTTGAATGTGTTAAAGTCAATGGGTCTATTGCGGGTAGGATTTCGAGGTCTTCAATATGAGATACCCAAGTTTAAGAAACAAAAGACAAATTACTCTTCTTTCCAACTTAAGCAATCAAAATTTTGAGCGCTTGTCACTAAATAAGACCATTTTTTTCTACAAAAGATCTTTTTTTAACACGCTTTTATTAGCTTTGCCTGTATCTATGTATCTGTCTATGTAACGAATCTTTGAACTGGATTTTCGGGCACTTCAGAACCTAGGATTAAATTAAAACTTTGCACAATTATCAAGGACCGATGACAATGCAATTATTTAATAAGTTTGTCCGATTATCCTGACCAGGATCGACAGGATTTCCGGTTTTTTATATCCGAAGACACGGCAGTGCCGAGCGTCAAGTACTAACGCAAGTACTAAGACATTGATAGGTTAACCTTTGAGACGAGCTTATGACTAAGGTTAGGATCAACGAGGGACCTTTCGTACGTTTTACAATTTTTAAAAATTATAGTTTGAACAAGTAAAATCCACGCTATGACGGTAAATCGAACTAAAAAGTACAAAATAAATAATTGTTTTAAAAAGTTTAAAACGCGCTTTAATAAAAAATCAAACTAAAAAATAGAAAATAATTTTTAATGAGTTTTAAATAAGAATAAAATATTAATTTTCGATATATTATATTTTTTAATTAAAATTTATAAACCACAATTTATTTCGTAGAACAATTTTTTTTTCTTTTAATAATAATAAAATCCTTCAAAATAATTATTCATTCTGGCATAAAGCAAATAAACATACTACGCGTTCGAATAAATGATACAAACACTCGATTAAACAGCGATACATTCCGTTAAATAAAAACTCTTGAGTCTCCTTTTTAATCAACTCCATCCAAATCGATCCAATAGCTCGGAGCTTCACCATTAAACTCATTGAATTAATTTAATTTGTATCTCAAAGGATACGTTCCTCGTCAAAGGTTTCGCTTTTTCTGAATAATGCGCCGCATTTTCCATTAATCACATTATTTATTATAAACTTGATACTTATAAAATAAAATTCTAATATAAATAAAATATTCTTGTCAAAAATTATAAAATTCCAATTTGAATTTTCAACGAAAAATAATTTCAGGCATTTTCATTTTAAGATTCTAGAAAATTTAATGCGTCATACTTTCACGATAAATCTTTTTGTCGCCGGCAACTTGCGACAATTTATTGCAAATGCAAAAAAATCTGTTTCTTCTCTGACCTTTGAATTTTTTCCGCTGAAAATTTATTAGTGCATTAATTTTTTGTTGCCTCAAAACTTAAGACGCAAAAATGATTCAATCATTCTAATTATTCCTGTCAAACTTTAGGCAAATAAAATTAATTATACAAAATTTTTCTTCTCAAGTTTTCCTTTCTTTAAATTATAAGTTATAAAATATATAAATGTAGAGATGTTTTTTGATAGGAATAACAAATCATGTGTTATGATAACAAAGTCTAGATCATAAGTTATAAAAAAACAGTTTTGGTACAGCAGAATCTCTTAGTTCAACAAAATATTTTAGTTTAATGAATAAATCGATTTATTTAAATAACATTTTGTTCAACATAAACCAGTCAGTTGGTATAACAAATGTCGTTGTTGAAATAGCTAAATTATTTTCGACAGTTAACTAATAATTTTGTTAGCTAAATTTTCTCAAAAATATTTTTCCAAGACAGTAACTAGATTTTCGCGCTCGAAGTTGAATTTTTAGCTTCAAGAGCTACTAACTTTGCTAAAGAAAAGTTTTTGAGCGTTTTGAACTTTATTATAACAGAAAGTTCCAGGGCTAGCCTTTAGAGTCAACCACATCCAGGATTTTTAAATTTTTACAATAATAAACAAAATTGTAAATTATAACTTTAATGACAGTTTTGGAGAAAAGCTTCTCAGAATTTTACAACTATTTTTGGCAACAAAATCACTTTGTTTTGCCAACAAAATCACTTTGTTACAGCAACAAAATCACTTTGTTACAGCAACAAAATTATTTTGTTACTCCAACAGAATGACCAGAGTAACGCTAGCTAAATTATTTTGTAGTCCTAAAAAAATCAAACTTGATTAATGATTGTTAAGGGAACTAATGAATTTGTTGCTATAAGTATACTCAATTATTACTCCAACATATTTTTCAAATATCCTGTTTTTTGTTATTTTAGCAAAATTATTACGCGTCCAAGACAATTATTTTCTTCAAAATGTTATTCTAGGTTCAAGATTTTTTTCTTTAATCAAGTTAACTTTTTATTAAGTGTTTAAATCATTTAGTTCATTTTTTGTTGCATAAAAATTTTAATTAATCGACTTTGCCGTTTCAATCTAATTTCTAATACTAAATTTATGACTTACTTTTGTCGGCTCCGTGTTGCTCTTTAACTTAGTATCTGAAGTTTAGGACGAAAATATTTTAGTGAAATAAAAAAATATTTACTATAATAAAAATATCCCGTTTCTCATAATAATAATGACAATAATAATGATGATACATAATAATATAAATGTCGAAAGTGGTGGTAAAGTAATGGTAGGTCGGCTGTCGGGACTGGTGGGACTATATATATTGTATACTGTAGAATATACATTAATGTAAAAGTAAGTGGGCAAGAGAATACTGAGGGCAAATTGAAGGAGGGGATAGGTCCCAATAAATTAAACTCTGTAGTAACCACCGGCGGGCACTTTACTGCTGGGTAGCGGTGTCCCAGCAAAACCGGCATTAGTTAGGACTCTGAAGGCCTTTAGACTGTTTCGTTCTTGCTATCCAGATTTTCATTTTACTCAAACTCGTGTCGATATTTTTATTTGTGTTGCTAAATACTAATAATACAATTTACATCATATTAAGTTTTTTTTTTAGTGTACTGTTAATTGATTTTAATTTTTTTTAATATTTTTAATTAAGGTAGGCTTGAAATTATTTTATGTAATACAAATATTTATTGTTGTATTATTATAAAAAATATTTATAGATTAAATTGTTAATCTATATTATTAAAAGAATGAGCAAAATTTTGTGGAAAGTGTATTAATATAATAAAATGGGTTTTTATGGTTAAATTTGGTATCGTTGGAAAAGTCTTGACCTGGAGTTGTGCTTTTTCATGGTTTCATATTATTTTCACCAATTGTCAATTTATAGTGATTATTTAGGCTGCATTATAAAATTATCTCTAGATACATAATTAAGAAATTACCTTGTATCTAGTAAACTATTGACATTTTTATAGATATAAGCTCATTTTGATATTACACTCTTCAAGACCTTTCATTTGAGTACCCACATCAATTTTTCATATATTTTATATATTTATATATCTCACAAATACCATATATATAAAATGCCATGTGGGTATTCAAATAAAAGGTCTCGATGAGTGTAACATCGAAATGAGTTTATATCTTAAAAAATGTCAATAATTAAGAAATTACCTTGTATCTAGTAAACTATTGACATTTTTAAAGATATAAGCTCATTTTGATATTACACTCTTCAAGACCTTTCATTTGAGTACCCACATCAATTTTTCATATATTTTATATATTTATATATTTCATAAATACCATGTATATAAAATATATAAAAAATGCCATGTGGGTACTTAAATGGAAGGTCTCGATGAGTGTAACATCAAAATGAGTTTATATTTTGAAAAATGTCAATAATTAAGAAATGACCTTGTATTTCGTGAACTATTGACAATTTTAAAGATATAAGCTCATCCCAGTGTTACACTTATTAAGACCTTTCATTTGAGTACCCACATGCATTTTTGATATATTTTTCATATATACATATATATAATATATATTAATATATAAAATATATGAAAAATTGATGTGGGTACTCAAATGAAAGCTCTTGATGAGTGTAACATCAGGATGAGCTTATATCTTTAAAATATAGATTATATATATGTATATATGAAAAATATACCAAAAATACATGTGGGTACTCAAATGAAAGCTCTTGATGAGTGTAACATCGGGATGAGCTTATATATTTGAAAAAGTCAATAATTAAAAAAGTACAGTGCAATTTAACAAAAAGTGAAAAAAAAATTTTATTAAAAATTTAAAAAGTGTAAAAATTATAATTAAAAATAAAAGTGAATAAAAATTTAAAATTTTTAAAAAGTGAACTTAAAAAACATAAAAATGTCAAATTTAAATAAAAACTATCTCCAAAAAAAATTCAACGACAACATATACAAAGAATCAATAACCACACTGACAAATTCAAGTGACGAAATAATAAAACTCGAGAGACAATTCCGCAATGCGTACATGTTAAAATCATTAGAGGCGCAAATGGCTGAGAAAGAGGCAAATAAAATTGCCCAATCAGTGCAAGATAAATTACAAATAGATTTAATTGCTTACGAGAATAGAAAAGCGATTGAGAATGATCTTAAGAAAGCGAGCCAGATTAAAAAAGATCGTCAAGAGTGCGTTGAATATTTGCGCAAACAAATTCTCCTTAGAGAAGAAATGGCCTTGGCTGAAGAAGAACGCTTGAAGGAGGAGCGAAGAAAATTGGAAGACGCTGATGAGGAAGTCGAGAGGATGGAGGAGGTTCAGAAGAGGGAAAAGCGGGAGTTTTTGGCGCGAAAATTTAAATATGAGAAGCAAATTAGGGAAGAAATTCGGGAAATTTTGGAGGTTAAGCAGCAGGAAGAGGAAGCGGAGGCGCGGGAAAGAGATCGAATTTATCAGGAGAATCTTAATTTGAGGGTCAAAGAGTGGAAGGAGGTTTTGGAAGATAAAAAGAATGCACGCGAAGAAATGATCCGTAAAGTTTGCGAGCTTCTAGAGGGAAGAATTATTGATAAAAGCCAGGAATTGAAGAGGGAAGAAATTATTTGCGAATTAATGGCTGAAGATATTAAGCGGGAGTTGATTGTTAAGGAGTATGAAGATTTATTGCTAAAGAGGGAGAAGAAAGCTAAGCTTAGCAAGGATCTCAAGGCTCAGGTTCTTCTAAATGTCCAGCTAGAAGACCAAGCGATTAAAAGAGAGACTCTGCTCGCGGAGCAGGTTATCAAGAGAGTTATGGAAGAGGATTATCTGGCGAGACTCACTGATCAAGCACGAAAGCGTAAACAGCGACAGTATAAAGAAGATTTAGAGAAGTTTATTGAGGACGCAAGGAGAATACGAAGAGAAATTGTGATAAGGGCTCAAGAAGAATTTGAATCAGCGGTGAGGGTTCAGAGGGAATTGAGTCAGAAGAAAATTGAGGATCATCATAGGAGATTGATTGACCGGCATGCTCTTAATGTTGCCGCTTATCTCAGAAATGGAATTTTGGGCAGGGAGATTAGGGAATATATGAATTAAATTGATATTTATTGTGAAATAATACCGGATAGTTTGTTTTTATTTGGAAAAGTTTGTTGTTCTTATAAGTGAATTAATTTTAATTTTGGTTTAGATGGACATTTGTTTTTTTAATAATTATAAGTGATTAATTTTGAGATTAGAAATTTTTTTTTAAATAAAATAGATTTTATGGTAAAATTTTGATGTTAGAATATTTTTTTAGTTTGTTAAAATTAATAGAGATGAAGAGATTTATTATACCGTTTTTGGACACTTGAAACAATTGTTGTTTTGGATCAAATTTAATAAAATGAAAGAAGAAATACACAATTTTGTTAATTTTTTTTTTATTTACTCATTAGAGTATTGAAATAATTTAAATGCTTTTTCTTAATATGAAAATAAGAGAAGAAATCAATAAAAATTTTTGGTAATAATTAAGCAACTTTTTTTTATTTATCGAATCAAAATCTAAAAGTATCAAGTGTCTAAAAATTGTATATCTAACTCTACACTTAAAAAAAAGTATTTTTCCTTCTAGTAAATTTATTTCTTCCGTAAAGAAACTAGTATTCTTGTGGGAAAAATAGCAAAGTTTAATCCCCACAGCAATACCTATTTTTACTGCAGCAAAACTTGCTTTCACTGTCAGCAAAATACCAAAATTAAAACAAAGTAAACTTAACCTCACTTAATTCACTCGAATATATCTTCGAACAATTACGGCCTATTTTATTTTTTAATTAATAAACTATAAACAATTGCAGATATTTATTGATAAATATTAACCAACACTTTGATAACTGTGTAAAGACATATTTTTTTAACGTTTAACAATTTGTAAACATACAGCTGCTTTTTGCATAACAATTACCAACACAAGGTCAAAATTAGGAAATTTATGGCGCCATCATTACTTTTGGTATGCTATAATATGGGATATCAGTCCCAGGATTAAAGTTGGTAGTGCTTTGGGGATTATACCAATTTTTACAGTACCAATACGTATTTTCACTGTAAAAATACTCGCTCAATACTTTGTTTTCTAGGAAGAAAAAGAATTTCTTTTTTAGTGACTTTTAACCCTTTAAAAAAATTAGAATGTTATCATAAAAATACGCAGATGTTTGCTTAAAAATTCAGTGTCATTAATAACAAAATAAAGTCGTCAATAGAAGTACAAAAGTGTGAAACTAAAATAATTTTCAGATAATTAAAAACCGAAAGTGGAAATTAAACGGTGAATTAGACACGATGGGATGGATACGGTTATGAGGGGCTTACTCAACTTGTACGGTAAATGTTGAGGACCTGATTTATGGATAAATTTACTGACATGACGTATCAGTGGGGTGTATTATCGTGATCAAAACGACCGGCACAGCCGACTGACAGCAGATGTGAGCATTGTCGCTTCAGTGACTCGATCCCTTATGGCCAGTGTTGATAAATAAGCCTATACTACATCTACATACATACATATAAGTGTTATATCATTATATTATACCAGCAGACTGACATACGGATCTCGATTACTTCAGGTAAAAATTTTGTGCATATGCTATCGTTTATTATTATTTTCTCCTTTCTTCTTTCTTTTCTCCATCCGGTAATTTAGCGATAGTTTGTTTGTTCAGCTTATATCCTTTATATACAAGCCAACTTTTTGTTTGATTTTTAAATTAACTTCAATTTTTATTATAATTTAGAGCTTGAATTTTTTCTAAAATTTTTTGATAAATTTAATTAAAATTATCAAATAAGATATTTTACTAAAAGATTTTTGTTTGAATTTGATTGTTAATTTTTAGAAAAAAAAAAAACATTAATTACATATTAATTTATCAAAACAATTTTGTTTATAATAGAAAAATCGATAATGATTATTTTTATTATTCTCATACAGTAAAAAGAAAAAAATAAAAGAATTTATCAGCATGCAGTAATTATGATGAAGGGATTATTATTGTTTGAAATATTGATGTTACAACCGGTCAATAGTTATCACTATCATCAAAGATCAATCCGGAATGGGTAGACGATCAGGTGATAAATTATTTGCATGTTATATTTTTATATATTTATTTATAAGTTTCTGCAATTTTTATTTATTGTAGCAATTTATTTTTATTTTATTATTATTATTATTATTATTATTATTATTATTATTTATCAATTTATAATTACAAGTAAGAAGAAATTAGTTATAATGATAATAATAATGATGACAAAAAATTTTTTGGAAAAATTAATAATAACAAAATAATTATAATGATAAATTTTCAAAAATTAATGATAATAATAATAATAATAATTAAGCATTATTGTTGTTATTATTTTTTTAATGTAATTTATACTATAAACTGTTTATTTATATCGATTGATTTATAGTATTAATTTAAAAATAAAATGCAGGCGCGTGGTCCAGAGGATCTAATAAAAAAAGTGTCTTATTTTACACGACTGACTGCGGAGGTGAAGACGAGAATGACGATATCGCGCTAAGTCTACAGCAGCGTTCAGCTTCACTGGTAATTTATTTGTCTTATTATAAATAAATCTACCGATAAAAATTTAACGCCCAAGTGATAAAAATTTAAATACTAAAAACATTTAAACATATACTCCTACTATTATGCTTATTTAGAGAAAGATATTTCGCATCTCATGCACATAGGAGTTTCCTTGGCTTTCAATTTATGATTAATGATTCTCAAGATCATATACTACGAGAAAATAATAAATGACTTTTAGAAGTAACGCTTAGAAGTTTTAAAATGAAAAATTTTACTCACATATGTTTCTATGATCTTTAAAAATTAAAAATAAAACTTTTTTTAAATAATGTAAAAGCCTCAATTATTGACACTACTAGAGACAAAGTTATGATTTGATTTTTTTTAAGCAATCAAATATCAATATCGTTGAATTTTGTTTGTGGTAATGTCTCAAGTAATGATTTTAATAATCAATTTCTTTTTTTATAATCATAATCACTGATATTTACTAATTAATTTTAAATAATTAAATAGATTATCCGGATACACCAATTATTGACAGGTTAAAAAACTGATTGATCTAATTATTGACATACCTTCACCCCAATTATTGACACCTATACTAAGCATGCCTACAATCATCTGCTTATTCTTATTTATCCAAACTTATTATTAAGTAATCAATTTTATTAAAGTTTATTAATAATAGTTTCCATAAATTAATTACTTTTAAAAATATAAAAATTTATTTAAAAATAATTTATTTAATCAGAAGAGTTCAAACTCTTACAGTTAATTTTTTAGATTAAAGTCAAACAAAGGCGTGATAGCGCTGTCGAATGGCTGTCAATATGAGATTCAACTTAAAAATTATCAACTAGTTATTGACACCCATTATTTAAATATTATAAAGCATACAATTAATTTCGATTATTAAATTTTATAAATTTTTCATATATTGTTAATTAAAAAAAAAAAAAAAAAAAAGATGATATTATTAGATGAAGAAATGAATTTAAACTTGATGAATTTAAACTTTCATGAATTTAAGGCATTTAAAAAAAATGCTTTTCTAATCAAGGTTGTTAAGAAAATAAACGTTCGTAAGCTGGTTTAGTGAACTGGTGGTAACTTTATTTTTTTTTTTTTAATAATTAATATTTAATATTTTGAACTGACAGAAATTTTTTTCAATTTTTTAATTAATTAGAATTTAATAAAAATTTATATAATAGTTATTCTTATTGCAGATGATTAAATGTATTTAAAAATAATTTAGGGTGTCAATATTCAGTCCCCTGTCAATAATTGGGGCTTTTACCTTATTAAGGAATCAATTTTATTAATAATAATTTCCATAAATGATTAATTACTTTTAAAAATATAAAAATTTATTTAAAAATAATTTATTAAATCAGAAGAGTTCAAACTCTTACAGTTAATTTTTTAGATTAAAGTCAAACAAAGGCGTGATAGCGCTGTCGAATGGCTGTCAATATGAGATTCAACTTAAAAATTATCAACTAGTTATTGTCACCCATTATTGCACGACTCATGATGCGAAGCATCAGAGAGTGCTTTACGATCGAAAAATTTTTTTCGCCTCATTTTAGCAACTATTTTTAGTATTATAGCCTTGTTAGTTCACGGAATCAAGATATTTTGCATACTATTGTCGAGATAATTTAATGGAGATTAATTCCGTACTTTCTAAAAATTGATTTACTGCAATAGAAACGGAAAAAAACATCAAAATAGGTCAAAAAATTTTCCTGTCCGTCATGTATGAAACCCCGGAAACACTGTAACTTGTGAAAAAATCAATTATTTGAGTTAAATTTTTTTTTTAAATTCTAATCGACGATTGTAGGTCACTGAATGCGAATGGTTAATTAATTCAGTGTCGTTTAATTACAATTAATAAAAAACGAAAACTACAAGACTGTATATCTATATATATCCATGTAAAATTAACATGGATGGTGATATATCTCTATCTATAGATATTATGTACATTTTATTCCACCAGGGGCGCTTGTGCAGTATCTTCCTACTACAGCTGTTTTTTCGGCAATTAATTTTGAACGACTTAAGTTTTTTTTTTTTTTTTTTTATTTTTCATAATTAAATGAGCATTATGAGTCGTGCACTTTTGGATTTTCCAAACTTTTTAAATATTATAAAGCATACAATTAATTTAGATTATTCAATTTTATAAATTTTTCATATATTGTTAATTAAAAAAAAAAAAAAGATGATATTATTAGATGAAGAAATGAATTTAAACTCGGCATTTAAAAAAAAGGCTTTTCTAATCAAAGTTGTTAAGAAAATAAACGTTCGTAAGCTGGTTTGATGATCTGGTGGTAACTTTATTTTTTTTTTAATAATTAATATTTAATATTTTGAACTGACAGTAATTTTTTTCAATTTTTTAATTAATTAGAATTTAGTAAAAATTTATATGATAGTTATTCATCTTACAGATGATTAAATGTATTTAAAAATAATTTAGGGTGTCAATATTTAGTCCCCTGTCAATAATCGGGGCTTTTACCTTATATTTTTTTTAATTTTTTATTTAAAATACTAAATTTAACCAAATAATTATTAAATAATAAACCGTTATTACTTACCATTTATTTATTTAATAATTTTCTTTCTTCACCCATACATCACCTTATATATACATAATAGGGCTTTGTTTCCGCTGATACAATCCCACGTGTATCGTACCCAGGAAACACGGGCGAGTTACCGCGTTAATCTCCACGCGCCGTTGAGTACTAAAAATATTCCATCTATCTATGTTTCTTCTTTAATTTCTTCATATTAAATTACCTCCACTTACAAAGTCGTCCTAAGAATCTTCCCTCGATTACGCGGACTCTAAAAATCCCATTAAAATAATCGAGGATATAAATTGCAACATGTTGCAGAGAAAATATTTTTTGTCTACATCTCCAAATTACAGCCATAACTAATAATAATACTTACTTACTATTTTTAACTGCAGACGGCGCTGCATAGCGTGGAGCCAGCTGTTTCGTCGCAGCAATTTCTGCTACAGGAGCCTAGAATGGCGCAATTGGAGACTTTGGAGGCTAAGGTAACACGCAACTTAAGTTAGTTAAGAATTACCCGCATTATGTATGAAATATAAACACTTGTATATATATTATCTAACGAGTAATTTTGTGGGAAAAAAAATTATAATGCAAGATTGTGTGTAATTTATGACGCGAAGAGCTGGAGTGAGATCAGCGCATATATTATAGGTTAGATGCTAAAGCAATGGCGGCAGAAATAGCAAGAGGGGGTGTGATATTTTTTGTTTTGTTCAGCTTCTTTAAATTGGCAATGAGAGGTGAGAATAAAGGTGATTTATGTGGTTATTCATGGAGATATAATGTATTATATCGAAACCGCGAAAGTATTATATTATGCAGCTTGTCTGCTATGATCTCTATAAGAAGGCCGGTTTTGGTTAAGAAATTAGTGATCCAATGGCGTATTCATAGAATTTATTTCTTTTTTTTTTTTTAATTTCAATTTATTGAAAACTTTTATAGAGTTTATGTTTGATATTTAGATTTTATTACTTAAAAAAATTTTATAAATAAAGTTTTTAGGGTTGTAAATATTAAATAATAAAATTTGGAGGTTTAAAATGACTAAAATTAGAGAAATTCATGGTTTATGTCTTTGGAACGTGATTTTACATCTGCGCATGCGCTAGAACGGTTCCAGCGCATGCGCGCAGACTCTCGTGAATTTAAAACCGCGAAATATTTAAATATAGACTATTTTATTTATTTTTGACTCTTGATTTGTCAAAATCGTTAATAAAAAAAATTTTCAATTGAAAGAAAATGTATAAAGATTGTAATACGATCAAATTTGAAGGTAAAAAATTACAATTTTTTTAATAGGTAGTAAATTAAAAGATTTTTCACTGTAAGTATTTATATATTGTATATAATATCGAAAATAACAAATTTTTTGGGCTATATTTTGAAAAAATAGAAAGTTGGTATTTTTAGAATCTGAATTCAGATCTGCGCATACGCTGAACGGTTAATACGCTGGAACGGTTCCAGCGCATGCGCGCAGAGTCTCAGCAATTTTATACCGCGAAATATTCAAAAATAGACTATTTTATTTATTTTTGACTATTGATTTGTAAAAATTTTTTCTCACCTTCGGGCGGAAAGCGTCAATTTTCCTCCCGCTGCGCTAAACGAAAATGCTGCTTTCCGCCTCCGTCGAGGAGAAAAATAGTATACACACCACGAGAAGTAAATAATAAAGCCTCAGATCACATGTTTATTGACCTCGGCTTCGCCTCGGGCAACAATTACATGTGATCTGAGACATTTCTTATTTTACTGCCCTAGATGTGTAATATACTATTAATTATTACTACAAAAAATTGTTAATTGGAAGAAAATATATAAAGATTGTAAGAGTATGATAAAAAATTACAATTTTTTTGTAGATAGTAAACTAAAAGAGTTTTTTCCGTTGGTATTTATATATTGTAATTAATACTAAAAGTAACAAATTTTTTTGGATCTGCGCATGCGCTAGAACGGTTCCAGCGCATGCATGCCAATTTTATACAATTTCAAACCGCGTAATATTTAAAATTATACTATTTTATCTGCTTTTGACTGTTGATTTGTAAAAAAATTAAATTATTACCACAGAAAATTGTTAATTGAAAGAAAATATATATTAAAATTGTAATACGATAAAATTTGGCGGTAAAAAATTACAATTTTTTAACTAGACAGTAAATTAAAAGAATTTTAACTGTTGCTGTTTAAAAATTGTAAATACAAAATTTTTTCTGACAAATTTAAAAAAATCGAAGGTTTACGTCTTTAGAACCTGATTTTAGATTCGCGCATGCGCGAGAACGGTTCCAGCGCATGCGCGCCAATCTTACGCAATATAAAACTATAAACCTTATAAATATTAACAGTTTTACCGATTTTTAATTGTTTTGGCGTAAAAAAATCTCAATTTCT